>NC_056746.1:757612223-757829723 GCF_019279795.1 Protopterus annectens
TGGGTCCCAGCCATCCAGCCCCACTGACACCCACCGAGGTGCTCCTCGCCAACCTTGGGGCACCCACCCAATTCACAAGCCATGAAGCTGAGGAAAGCATTGTGGAGGTGGGTTGCAATCACACACAGGACAAGGACTGTGCAGGTAAGGGCCCATTGGGGATTACTACACAAATGTATCAAACATACATGTAACTGCATTGTATCTACATCCATGTGTCAGGTCCAATTGCAGTTGTGGATGGGGTTTTCTAATGCACAGAGGTGCGCATCTATGGTGAGGACAGAACATTGTGTATTATTGGGTTTAGTACTGTAAATGTGCAGACATGCTGCATCCATCCTATACCAAGGTCACATGTGAGTATGCTGACAGTACCTCCCTCTCACAACTACCTAGGACCCTCTGGTCTGCATATGGGACAGCAGACTGACACTGGTGAGCATGATGTTGTTCTTTTGTTGCCTGGCAATACCCCAGGCAGGTGAAGGGCATGCAATTTACAATGCACACAACTATCAGTAATAGCTATATTGCTTTATGTGCATGTTCACTTGTGGTGGGATTAACTGCATTGCATCACAGTGGTCACCACTGGGGCCTATCTGATGTGACTTCAACACTTCTGTAGCATACCTCACAACTTGTCAGTGCCAAGACATCTGAATAGAGTCCAGCAAAATGGGCTGGACAGACAGACTAAGGTAGGGACATGTGTGACACATTAGTGGTATACGGTGTATATAAATTGTGTACACACCCCTGTTAAGATGCAAGATGTTCCTGTTACATACAAATTAGAACCACAATATGTCAGTCCACACCTCTTCCATGCTTTAATGTGACCCATGACATGAACAGTTCACTTGTAAAACCAAGCATCTGGACTTGTATATTGCACCTACAAGGATGGTCACATGTGAGGGTGGCAGATGTCATATCAGCATGATGTTTCAGTCAGGTATGATACCTCATGTTGGCATATGTTTTAGTATGCTCACTGTGGCCTATCTGGCTACAGTATCACATACATGGGTGTTGCTTAGGCACACAGACCACTTCTGACCATGTATAGCTTGCGAACATCTGGATATTCCAGACACATCTGTACAAAGGACTGTACAATGGTTTAACTTGTTGCATGTGAAGCAGATGCTGCTACCACACTATATAAAGTAATGGCAGCGGGAGGTGGTCACCAGCTGTGTATGGTACACACATCAAAATGGTATAAGCCACACAAGATATGATCCTCTCACACACACACATAGTTGCCAGTATTGGGATTAGAACTCCTGCCTATCTAGATATTTCTACTATAGTGCTATGCAGTTATCAGACATGCCACAGAGCTTATACAATTCCACCTAGTCCAAAAGTACTTCTATGGTGGATGACATCAACAGGACTACTACAGTGGAGCGAGGGGAAGTGTGCAGGGTAGTACACAGGTCAAAAATAGTATAACTCCCACACACTACATGATTCTCACACAAACACATCCAAACAGTTGCCAGTATGGAGATTAGAAACCCTGCCTATCTAGTTATTGCTACTATAGTGCTACACAGTTATTAGATGTGCCACAGAGCTTATACATTTTCACCTAGTCCAAAGGTACTTCTAAGGTGGATGACATCAACAGGACTACTAGATTGAGGTGAGGGAAAGTGTGCAGGGCAGTACACAAGTCAAAAAATGGTATAAGCCAGATAGTACAATATTTCTCTATCTCTTACACACACACACACACACACACACACACACACACACACACACACACACACACACACATGTGGCAGTATTGGGATTAGACCTCCTGCCTATCTAGTTATGTCTACTATAGTGTTACACAGTTACTGCATGCACTACAGAGCTTATTGAACTTTCACATGGCCAAGGCTGCTAATAACTGCACAGCTGAGGTAAAGTATTACAGGTGGCAGAAAGACTACCTTCAGTTCCACCCTTACATCATGCTAGTTCTTTATGTCTTGCACTTCAAATAGCACTATGTCTTGGCACTTCACCGGGTTATTGTATCAATAACTGTGGCACACCTGGGAGGCATCAGTAGTACCTATTCATCACAGAAGTAGTCCAAGTGTTTACTAGTTATGTCCACCCCCTCCTGGCATGATTGAAGGGCAGTTTTCTGTACTTTCACCCATTAACCTGGTGCACATGTCCATTCTGAGGCACTGTTGCAACTGTCTCATGTACACCGACAACCCTCCCCTCTAAACTCCAAACACTCAGAGCTGTGTGAGTTACCTATATATCACCCAATGTAGACATATGCACTCTCCAGCAAAGACTGGACTAGCAGATCAAGAGGATAAGATCAACACCTGCACCACACCATGTGTAACACATAGCTCACCATGACACCCACTTTTTCAGCCATGACACACAGTGAAAAGCCACAGACCCACCTTCACAGAGGCACTCAATGGACATTTAACCAAACAGCACAGACTGGCATGACAGACACCCAAGACATGGTACATGTCAAGGGACACATATTTAACCTACACAGTGTACCCCTCAACCTAAGCTTCTAAGGCTAACCACCTTGCACAATACAGTGATATGTAACTTAATACTGAGGCACACACATATCCCACTCACTAAGTGGAATACAGAGTAGGTAACAGCCAAATATCTATCACATGCCATCATCCAACACATGACACAGCCTGTCATGGCACTCCACAACAACTATGAGTATCACTCTGCATCCATGTGGGTGTGAATGACTTGGTACACACCTCCCTGGACTACATGACAAGATACATGGTTGAACTCTCTGATTATGTTGTCCAGGCAGGTGTGACAGTAGCCCTGAGCAGTGTACTGCCTTTACCCAGAATAATGCTTCGGTAGTATCAGCAGATGATTGACTGCAGCATTGGCTTACATGTTTTGTGTCATTCTCAGGGGATGCAGTAGCTCTCTACTTGGGATGACATGATTGACAGAACCCAATGACTTGCCACAGGTGTCCTACATTTGTCAGAGCTGGGTTTCCATGTACTGGCTAAGTGTCTTGCCACCCCTATGATGCTTTATTAGGCAGCGTTCCTAATATAATTACCACCATAACAGCTAGACATGTATGCAATCTGAGGGTCATGCTGTAAAACAGTAGATATCTAACTGTCAGGATGCAGTCACTTAAAGCACTTGGAGTGGAGGACATTAGCATGTCTGCTGTAATGGAGAGGTGGTTCACAGCAGCAGACAGCAGCCCTGCAGTATCAGGCTATAACCCATTACACAGCTGTCAGCCCCCAAACATGGACCACACCTCCACAGGTGGTGGTGTCTCCATATTCATTATGGATAGGAACACCTCCAGACTAGTATCCCAGCATCATGCATTGGAGATACTTCTGGTACAACTGCTATAGAGTAATAGTGCAATCCAGACCATAGCCTGCTATGGGTCCATATCTATGTCCCTAGACTGTCAATGCACATTCCTCAACACTCTGCCATCTATGATGGTGCAACGCAACACTGACATAGTATGAGACTTCAACTACCCCTCCATCACCTGGGGAAACTAATCAAGTGCCAGTACAGTGGCCCAACACTTCCTGGGATTCATCATTTCCATTGCCTTGGACCAGCTTATACTGACCCCCAGTAGAGGATGCAGCAACCTTGACCTGTGTTGACTACTTAAATATGGGACTGTTACTCATCCACAGTTGTCAATCCCTGCATGGTGAGATCCACGCAGGCTGTAATCAACATGGAACTCAACATGTCAGCCTCACCCCCCACAAAGGTAACCGCCTTGCAAAACCTCTCCAAAGCTGACTTTGCAGCCATGAAAACAGGGTTGGATAACTTCAATGCACCTGTGGCAATGGGAAATAGCTGCATGACTGTGGAATCATACACATGTGCACTGTACAAACAGGTACATGAATGTATGGTACTAGCCAGAGCTAACAGAACCCAGACACTGTCCTCCAAACACTGGGAGACAATGTGATGGTCCCCTGTCATTACTAAAGTGTACAACAGAAGGAGGACACTGTTGCAGAGAAAGGTGCTGTCCCATGACTGCTGAACTCCCTTATTAGCCTCAAACACAACTTGGGATCCCTCATGGAATCCCCTACAGGCATCTATGAAAGCAGACATGCAGCAGACACTGATGACAATCACAACAGCCTTTGATAGTTACATCAACAACCTCCGCAGCATAAAACATAAGTGCTGCGGGTTACTGCACAATGCTAATATCTATCCTGAGACAACAGATATTGGCCACAGTCTTGGCAACACATTCAGTGCCAACTTTACCCCTCTCTCCCCCCACAAGAGAAGTACTGAGTGAATGTGTTATCACATGCTGTACCCTGTTTCTGTTCTAGGCATATGTATGTCATCAGAATGTAGCCCTGGAGCAAGAGCAATTACGGCAGTGTGGTAACACATCCACCATGCCTTAGGAAGGGTACAGCTGTATATGCATGGATTTCCAATGTCTGTAACACAGTGATTGCATATGCCTCACATATTATAGGGCTGAGGGTTGTACATAGGTATATGTTGATTTACAGCATCTGTTGTAGTGTGGAGAATGGTGCGTGTTGTGGTTTGGACACACCTCTGATTACTAATAACCACAGCCATAGGGGATATTCATCAACCAGACACACTGAGATTACTGTTCACACAAACACACACACACACACACACACACACACACACACACACACACACACACACACACACACACACACACATACTTGTCAGTACTAAAATCCATAGGTTCATTGCTTCACAGATATGTAGTAGGTGAATGGGCCTGAAGGCTCTACAAGGCTAGCCCAAGGGAATATCCTGGCATCAGGTCACATGAGAATAGTCCCCAGTGTGGCTCAGGAGTATACTCACTGGAGAGGTCCTCAGGGGTGGGTATTGTATTTCCCATCCACTTATCCAGATTTCTATTGTGGGTGGCCCGTGATGTACACTGCTTCACATGTATGTGATTTATATTCCATAACATGGACAGTGTCTGGGTTGTGCACCTGTCCCACAAGCATGTCCTTTGAAGTGTGGAAGTGTGCTTGAGGCCTCTGGGGCATGTTGTGTGGACAGATTGGGATGTTCCGATGTAGCATTCCTGACCTAGTTTGGTGAGATATGGCTGTGTAACTGAGGTAGTGATTGCACCTATATAGACAGTATGATACGGGGATTCATTGGAGTTATTGGAGTCTGTCCATACAGGGCATGTGTATAAGGCATGGTATTCCCTTTGTGGGGTACATTTGCAGACTCTACAGTTGTTGCAGGTATCCAGTGGGGAACATGGCAAAAGGGCGACTGTACACATTGATTGGGCTACGGAGGGGATGGTACAGGGTGAACATGTCCTTTTACTTGCTGGATAACACACACTTATTCAGAAGATGTAATGCATCAAAGTAATTTCTGATGTCAGTGGCACTGTTGTGGTCAACAGGCAGCTGACTGTCAACCTGTGTTCCCCATTCTGTTATAACAATGTCACTGTTCAGTGGACTACCACCAATGTATTATTTCATGTGAGCCATGGTGTTCCCAAAGGAAATGGTGGCACATCACTTGGCACTGAGGTAATGTCCAGGGTTTTGACAACAGTCATAGGTGTCAGAGGGGCCTTTGGGCATGATGTCAACATCACATGGATTGGGAATGCTAACACCCACCTTAGTGTTGTATGCAAACATTTTCAGCCAGGGTGTCTTTCTGTTCTCCTGCACCTCAGAAGGGTAGATCCCAAACATGAGAGGACATGGGTCCATACCCTGTGTGACACCAGTCATGTCTGGTCATCAGTTTGACATGGAGTCCACTGCAATCACACCGTGGGTACTATCTGTGAGGCAGTTTGCAGGAGAACTACTGATATAGTGGTTGATGCCTAGCCAAGTGTGAGTCTGAGTATTAGAAGGGTTACTTATATTGTTAACTATTCCATACTGTCACATAGTCATTGCACATGGCACTACACATTTAGGGCTGTGGATTGTCTACACCAACCTCTATGGTGTTTGACAACTGTTGACTTTGTAATGTGTACATTGGGACATATACTAGGTCATCAATATAATAATCTAGCAAAACCCACGCCCAATGGATCCTGTTATTACGCAATCACACCAACACCCACACAGGATACTGATGACAAACAGAGACACACTCACAAACACATACACACACACTTGCCAGTACTGAGTTTTGAACCCCTACCTATGTATGTATTGCGACTACAGTGTTACACATTTATCGCATGCACCACGGGGCTTATAGGATAAATGCTGTCGAAAGGTACTTTTAAGGTGAGGAACACCACCAGCCCTTGTAAATACTGGCATTGGGTAATGTTCTGGGTGAGACATTTCATAAAATACTTTACCCTACATACACATTTACATTTGCCAGGAGTGAGGTTCAAACCTCTATCTAACTATGTTTTCAGAGTTTATGTTACGCATTTACCACAAGCACCACTGACCTTACATGGTTTAGGGTTGCCAACAGGTACTTCTAAGGTGAATGATATCTGCAGGACTGCTAAAGTAGGGCACTGAGAAGTGTTGTGTGTAGATGGAGCCGCAATCTTTAATGTACAAACATATATATATATATATATATATATATATATATATATATATATATATACATACACACACACACACACACAGACACTTGCCAGGAATGAGATTCCAACCCCTACCTATGTAGCTATTGCTACTACACTGTTACGCATTTATCACACGGACCACAGAACTTACCTAAGTAGTGTTTTGCACTACAGTATCACACAGTTATCACGAGTGCCACAGAGCTTATATGTTGGAGAGCTGTCCAAAGGCATCTTTGAAGGTGAGTGACATCAGCAGCAGTGCTAAAGGAGGGGTAAGAGAAGTGTAGTGAGTGTAAATGGCCTCAAAAATCATGTCTCTACAAAGACACACACTGTCTCACACAAACACACACATTTTCACAGTTGCCAGGACCTAACTAGTTTGCTACACTACAGTATTACACAATTATCAAGAGTGCCACAGAGCTTATAGGGTTGTAAGCTGCCAAAAGGGTTATTTCAGGGTGACTGATATCAGCAGGAGTGCTAAAGTAGAGCAATGGGAAGTGTAATGAGTGTGCATGGCTTCAAACTCATCTAGACACATACACACACACACACACACACACACACACACACACACACACACACACACACACACACACACACAAAACTTTACATTTGACAGGACTGCGATTACAAATGCTACATGGATACTTATTTGTACTATAGTGTTACACAGTTATCACAAGCACCACTGAGACCAAAGGGCTGAGGGCTAACAAAAGGAATTTCTACAGTGAATGACATCAGCACATTATGTGATATAGGCCAATTTGATGTGTACTGGGTGGGAAAGGCATCATAATGGGATTCTCTGTGTCGCTGTTTATCTCTCTCTTCCCCACGTCTTTGTGTGTATGTTTGGCATATTATATTACGTTGGCCTTAGATATGTCTGAGTATTCCTATCCAGTGTGTGTGTGTGTGTGTGTGTGTGTGTGTGTGTGTGTGTGTGTGTGAAGTATAAATGGTGTACAATCTGGTGTGTGCACAGACATCTCCGAATAACATATATCTATAGTCCACTGTGTTGTCAGACATGGCCTTCATTAAGAGTAGGAGCATGCCCAGTATGACCTTCAATATTGAGTGTGTGCATCCATTCCAGGGAGAGTTGGACTCCAGTTCAGGGTTTTGTGTGTTACTGCTACAGCTAGCAAACTGTTTCTGCAGGATCTCTGTAGATAGGTTGCCAATATGGAGACACAATGGGCGTAACATATGGGGATACTGTAACTATTGCTCTCTCTGCTGCTTGTGTAACATGGTTGGTTGTAGATTGATTTTCTGACATATGTACTGTTTTACACTGTTTTACACTGTGATGTATCATGTCATCAGCTACTGACAGATATCATTCTTTGCTCACAGTTATTTGCCATGGAAATACAAGATGAATGAAGCTGAGACCAATATTCTGAGGCATAGATACACATTCCGGCACACTCCTGCCATTGTGGAGGGGTAGCTACAATAGACTACTGGTTCTGTATAAATGGTCCAGTACCTTGGTAGTATGCTGACTGGGGATCCCCTTCTTCTACTTTTCTCAACTTAACGAAATGGCCATATCCTGCTGGGACCATACCTCTGAACTGTACAGATACACCCAGGTTATCCAGAGGCAGGACTCCTATATCTGGTCAGTTTACCTTCACATTGTGGTTTACAAGCAGTTTTTGTGGCTATTCATTGGGTATGCAGTCAGGGGTATTACGGGCAGATATTAGAGTTTCAGACTTCACACACTCCATGACATCCATGCTTCTACACCCCCCCCCCATTATTCTCTCCTCTTCCTAACATTATGAAAGCAATATCTCAGAGGTATCTCTATAGTTGGGCCTTTATCCCAGTAGTATTTATGGCCTGGTCCACAGTTCTTGTAGTAGGATATGGGGAGGCATGCTAATGGCACTTGTCAGCATGGCCTTGCATTTGTTTTCTGTTTACTGTCTTAGGTTGTTAGTTAGGACCCCCTGACATTCCATAGATTGGCACTATGGATGAGGCATGGGCCTTTGCCAGAGGACTGTAGGCCATTTGAGAGTGCTGCAGGCCATCTGTAGCAGGCCAGTGCATTCTGTCACTAATACGTTCCCAGGCTGCAAGTCAGTGGATTACCCTGGGGTGACAGTGGTAAGTGGTTAAGGCATTCCTGACAATCCTTCCTGTTCATGCTGATCCACAAGTCTCAATGTGGTCGGGTTGCTGCTTACAGCTAGGGACACACCTGCATGGGACACCTATTCAGCATGCAACATCATGTATGTATTCCCATAAAGATATGGAGTCATGCTGTACTTATTCCCTACAGCAAGTATATGACAAGTGATAAACCTGTGGCTGATAGTGGGGTGAGCTGGGTGCATGTGTGATATGGAAGCTACTGGCACCTGACTCAGACATATACCTGGGACATTCCCCTTATGCTGCCTTGAGTGTGGACATGGGCAGCCTGTCATTACTTTATAACTGTGCCTTTTGTGGTCTACCAGTGATTGGCCAGACTATCAGTATTCCATACTAGATGGACAACTAATGTGATGCTAACCTCTATGTATAATTCCAAAGTTGTGTGCAGTTGACAGTTATTTTATATGCACTCTATGTAGAGTACTTCCACCTGTGTACTTTTTCTATGTATGGGCCCCCATTTATGGCGTGTCCCACTTTCTGATGGTGACAGATATTGACATCTGGATAGTGAGTATGTACAACTGCTGACATGGGTGTAGCTGAGAAGCAGTGTGGTTGGCACTGCAGTTGTTGGAACATGGCCCTGTTGACCACTGTACTGTACCTAGGCCACTGAGACATAACCATCCAGGCCTACATACTGACGACTTCCAGGCAATATTAAACACACAACAAACTTACCACACTGACCCCTGCATATTGTACACATGCAACAACTATCATGTAGATTGGGACACTCTGGCAATCTGTGCTCCAGTGATATTACTCCTCAAACTTACATGTTACTGCATTTCTACATGGGATTGTGGGGGTGGGGAGCTGCACACCTGAAGACTTTAAACATTTGCAATGACTGTACTGGTATTTCAGCTACTCTGTTGTCTTCCATTTAATATTGTATTGTGACCTATCATGCAGAAAGGAGGCATATCAGTAGAGTATACATGTTAGATTTGAATGGCATAACTTTCATTTTAAGACTGCTTACCCTTCAGTACTAAAATACAACTGTCAGACCAGTTGTAGTATGCCTGTGTAGGTCTGGAGGGGGGCTGTTCACCATTGCCATCATTTGGAGGCCTTAGCCCGGCCTTACTTTATGGTCATCTACACCTGTCCTGCTGGGTGAGGATGGTGTTGGGAATGTGACCCTCAATGACATCCATGTGTGTGACCTATTCACACCCACACTTATTTGGGCCACCACATGTACTGTGGTGGGAATTGTCACCTTGTGTACTACTGCCTAGTATGTTGACACCAGTATTTGTTATGGATTTCTTGCTGTCCCATATAGCCGTCAGCTGCCTGCTGCTATCCCATTGAGCCACCCAGTTCCCTTACATTCTTGCATCCATACCATACATACAACTATCAGAACATACTACTCCATTCAGTAATTGATAGAAAGGGTGATTTACCTTGTTGCTGGGCCAGTATTGAGGATGGTGCTGGAAGGCTGACTATGTCGGATGCCTGTAGTACACTTTCTATATATGGTAAAGCACAGGTAGTGTCATGTTTGGCATCCATTTTACTGTATGTGCGAATCGAAGAGAGGTATCAGTCCCTGGGTCCCTACATTGTAAGTGTGTGTTCTATGTGTTGCCTCTTTGCCAAGGACAGGGCATACTGGACATGCCTGTGTTTGCCTACAGGACAGGCTCAGGAAGTTCCTCTTCCAAGTCCCTCTGTGCCTGTGGTGGCCTTGGCAATGGTGGGGGGCTGTGTGGCCCCTCCCCATGCTGTTTCTGCTGCAGCTGTTTCCACAGGATCATATTGTGTAGCATGGCACATGCTATGAACATTTGTCCACATGTAGCTGGGGAGTACTGCAAGGCTTACTGCAAAGCTCCACCAGATATGTCAAGGCAGTGGAACCATGACTGGAGCAGCCCAAACACACACTCTACAATGATCCTGGTTTGTGTGTGTGCCTCATTATGGCATTCATGTTTGGGTATGTGTGCATCTCTGATGAGTGTCATCAGTCATGGCTCCAGTGCATAGCCAGCATCCCCCACTAGATGGCCATATAGGAAGTCCCCCTGGCAAACCCCTGATACACCTGTGAGGAATGCCAGATGTGGGAATCCTGATAGCTTCCAGGGCTGCCAGCACACATGTTCATGATAATGCCTTGGGCATCGGACACCATCTGGTAGTTGGTGGAGAGGAAGCCCTTGCAGTTTATGTAGACCCTACCCCGCTTGCCGGGTGGTGCTCTGATGTGGATGTGCGTGCAGTCTATAGCACCAACTACCTCAGGGTATTCTGCTATATGGTGGAAGAAAGGCATACTTCTGGTCAATGCCTCACAGGTGATGGGAACATTTATGTGCTCATTGGCATGTGTTGTCATGGCATCCAGGAACTGGTGGAGTACCCTGGATGCTGATGCCTCTGAGACCCCCATGATATCCCCAGTTGGTCTTTGGAAGGTACCTGTGGCTAGTATTCTTAAGCCTACACATACCTTGGTATCCACTGGGATGGGTTCCCCTCTGTTAGTTCTGTGTGTGAGGCGGGGATGGCCCAGTGGGACAATTTGCTGTAGAATGTCCCTGTCCACTCTATAGTGCTCCACTATCTCCAGCTCATGTAGGCCCTGGTAGGTTATCCTGGGTCTGTACACTCTTCTCCTCCTCCTCACTGTGGGTCAGTTGTCAGCATTCTCCTCCTCACCACCCTCAGTCTCTACCACATATTGATGGAGTAAAGCAGCAGCAGCCTCTAACATTTTTAGTTAGTTTTGGCAGTTAAAAATCCCCTATCTGTGTACACTGGTGGTTTAGAGTTTGTGGGAAAAAACAGTCTGAAAGGTGTTTGCATAGTTTATAGTAGTGTGCTGGGCTACTTCATGTGTCATTGGCTGATTCTGATAAATTCCACCTGCCAGCCATACTAGTTCTCCTTGATTGCCTTCCTACTGCTGTTTCCCCTTCCCACTTCCTCCCTATTTAAGCCCAGAGGCACTCCGCGCATACCCAGTGCTGAAATGTAAACAGTGCTGCCATTTCCTCTTTTTTTTTTCTGTTTATTCACACCAGTTTAGGCTATGTACACAGTGCTCAGGCACATCTGACACACTCACTTCCTTAGCTGTGCTTAGATAAGGGCAAACATGGGCCACAGAGCTCCAATGAGCTTACAGCAAGCATGACACACCCCCTTATGAAGTCATCCAGCTCTTAGACTTTCACTGTTGTATTACTGCACTGAAACCATTAGGTACAAGCTGACACTTTGAAGAAATATGTGATTCAGTATCACTCCCCTCATTTGCATACCTCAGTGTGTAGGTCGTTAGCTACTGCACTAAAACGGACCCTTTCCCCTTGATAACCAGTGCTCCCTGATATTTCTTACATTATGCATGCCTTAGACTATAATGGCAAAATGCAGATTTAACTTAAAATTGAGTTTTCCCATTTTTTTTTATTTTCGGCATGATCCCATTTGCACGCTGCTGCCCTTTGCTTAAACGGCCGAGATTGGCCACAAAAAAGGTTTAATTTTCATAATAATTAATCCTTTTTGTAATGCCAATGGCCTTATATTTTGCTACTGGAATGTCTAATGTACATAATACATGCTTTTTCATGAGCTGTCATGCCTCTGTTTTGTCAGTTGCAGAAATATACTCAGTTATTTTCCGAATACATTTCTGCACTGACACTGTTCTAGCATGGAGACCTGACAGCTTGTTGAAGCTAAATCACCTCATTACCAGACTATAATTCATACCACACCTTTCGGCCACCTAACCTGGACTGAAACACTAAAGGCGGAGGCGTGTCCATATTCATTAAGGATATCTACACCTCAGGGCTAGTTGTTCAGCATAATGCATCCAAGATTATCCAAGTGCAACTAACTCTGGGCAAGGCCGTAATCCAAATTGTAACTTGCTACAGATCCCCCACCATCCCCCAGGATTCCCACTCCTCATTTCTTGATACACTGGAAAATATTAGGGTATAACCCAGCACCCTAATAATGGGTGAATTCAACTACCCCACCATTAACTGGGAAAACTACTCATGTACCAACTCTTTTGCTCAACATTTTCTGGAATTCATAAATTTCAACACCTTGAATCAACTTATCCACACCCCCGCCAGGGGCAGCAATATCTTAGACCTGGTGATTACCAACATGGGCGACCAGTATCCCTCACCAGAGGTCAATTTCTCATTGGTCAGATCTCACAAGCTAATCAGCCTAGACATCCACATCCCGCCCCATCCTCCATTAGGGAAACCACAGTAACAAATTTCTCCAAAGCCAACTTCACGCTTCTTAAGACAGAAGTGGCAAACTTCACTACACCCATGCAGACAGACAACAGAGGTACAACTGCTAAATCCTACACAAATCCACTTTATAAGCACTTACACGAGTGCATGGATCATGCTATCCCTAACAGAACCAAGATGCTAGCCTCCAAAAAAGGAAGCCAATTTGGTGGTCCCCTGCCATAAACAAACTCTACAACAGAAGAAAGAAACTGTTGCAAAAAAGAGTAAAATCCCATGATTGGAGGAACTCCCTGGTCAGCCTCAGTAAGAAGCTGAGATCCCTCATAAAATCCTCCAAAGCTAGTTATGAAAACAAAATCACCACTGATTCTAAAGACAACACAAAGCATTCTATAGCTATGTCAAGAATCTCAATGGCAATGCTCAGATCTGCACTGAGTTACAGCACAATGGCACTAAATATACAGAACCAACTGATATTGCCAACTTCCTGGCAGATAGGTTCAGTGCTAAATTTACCACCCTCTCACACCCTAAACAGCCCAGCTCTATACAGTAAGAATGAAAAGATCCTGTAATCATGGCTGCACAGGTAAAAAACACACTCTCCAAAGCCAAGAACACAGCATCCATGGGACCTGACAACATTCCAGGCTGCATTCTACACGAACTACAGAATGAACTGGCACCCCACCTAAGCACCATGTTCAATCATAGCCTCACTTCAGGCTTTGTGCCCACTGAATGGCACACAGCGACGGTTATCCCACTCCTCAAAGGGGGAGCCACCATGGACCTCAGGAACTACCGCCCCATTAGCCTAATGAGCCTGGTCTGCAAGGCCATGGAATGTATCATCATGGAACTTATAAACAAACACATTAGTAGTCTCCAAACTCTGGACCCCACCCAGTTCTGGTTTATAAAAGGCAGATCATGTCTCTTAAACCTGAAAGACTTCTTTGAAGCAGTCACCAATGCCGTAGACGAGGGTAAGGTAGTTCATACAGCCTATCTAGATCTCACCAAGACTTTTTACACCATCCCCCACTCTGGAATTATAGATACACTTACTAAACTAGGTATAAATCTCTATGTCACAAGATGGGTTGCCATCTGGCTCACTGACAGAACCCATACTGTGAAAGTAGCAGACTCCAAATCCAACTTCAAACCAGTGACAAGTGGAGTACCACAGGGTTCAGTCCTGGGTTCTCTCCTGTTTGATATCTACTTTTCTGAATACAGGCTAACACAGAAGGTCTTTGGCTAATGAATTTCATAGATGACTGCAAACTAGGAGCCATAATCGAAACTCCTAACGATGTGGACACTCACTGAGACAGATGCCTGGTGTCAAAGCCATGGCCTCAAGCTCATGCCAAAAAGTGCATTGTCATCCCCTTTGGTAAAAACTCTGTACCCATGAGCTACCACATACATGGTAGTCTACTTAACACCAAAAGTGTGATAAGAGACCTTGGGACACAGGTGGACAGTAATCTCTCCTTTAATAATCACATTGCCACAGTAGTCAGGAAATCCTTCTACATGGCACACCTCATCACAAAAGGTTTCTCATTCAGGAAAAAAGAGGTCATTGTTCCCCTCTACTTGTCAATCATTATACCCATTATAGAGTACAGTGCCCCTTTTGGTATGTACCTCACAAGACATCTACAACAACTGGAAAGGCTGCAGAAATACCTCAGAAAGAGGATTACTGGCCTCAAACAGATACCCTACGCAGACCGTCTCAAAAAACTCCAGCTTTTCTCCGTCGCATATCGCCTACTCAGAGGCGATCTCCACCTAACATGCAAAGCTATGTCAAACCCAGAGCTGTTGAACATGCTCCACTTAAAGAAATCCCAATTCCTTTGAGCCACAAGCTCTAGGGACCTAAAACTTGTCACCGCAATAAACAGAACATGCTGGAGGGATAGATTCCTGTTCTAGAGACTTCCCATACTCTGGAACAAACTACCTATCTATATCAAACAAAGCTCCTCATTAGCACTCTTCAAGAAAAATCTTGATAATTGGATGGGAAATAGGAAATTCACCCCGGGGATCACCTCTGTGGCTCTGCTCGACAGGGGCACAAGAAAATAACTTTCTTGGGTGGCGAAAGCCAGGGTACCTTTTTGGCTAGGCTTATAAAACCCCTAGGGTGAATAGCCTAGTATCTACCTATGAACCTATGAACCTAATTGCATGGTTTTCACCAGAAAATGAGGTGATTTGCATGTTTTCAGGTTTTCTGTGCTGGAACAGTCTAGAGACGCTCGTGCACGTCAAAACGGCACTATCCTGAATTGCTCAGTGGCCATTTTCCATGCAGGAGCTCCTACTCTGTTTCTGTATGGAATTATCAGCTTCCTGAATCCTGGGGTATGTCTAGCTAACCTATACACTGGACCTGTTATCAGTCTCTCTCTCAAAAAAAAAAAAACAAAAACGCAACACCCTGGAACACGACCTAATAACTTTATGAGGTGACAAATACTAATTCAATGAAGCCCAACAATGTGCCAGGATGCTTACTTGACAGTAGGAAGCACTGTCTTACTGATCCGCTCTCCAATCTGTTCATTCTCAACCTCTCAGCTGGTGTTGTGCCTGAGAGCTGGAGAGCTATTGTAGCCACTCCTCTGCACAAGGGAGGCTGAAACACTGATTCCAGTAATGTAGACCAATTAGCCTCCCATGTCCTACCTGTAAGACAGTGCAAAGCTTAATTTTTGGACCTCATAAAAATGGACCTCTGGGGCCTAAAATCCCCTAACCTAAATCACTTTGGAATTGTGAAGTGTGGATCCTGTCTACCAAAACTGGTTGACTTCTTTGAAAATAAATCACTGGGCAAGGGATGTAGGAAAGTAAGTACACACAGCTTTCCACAACTTTTCCAAAGCTTTTGATACCATTCCTGACTTAGGCTTCATAGATCAACTTACTAAAGTAAATGTAAACCATTATGTTACCTGATGGATAGCAAACTGGCTCATGGTCAGAACCCACCAAATTAAGGTAGGGGAATACTCTTCTCAAAATGGCTTGTGATCACTGGTACTGAGACTACTTCCGTTTGATATTTACTTCTCCAATATCAAAGCTTAAGTCAAAGGTCCCTGGCTGACCATGTAACTGTAATCTTAGAGCCATTATCTCCCATAATCTACAAGCAGGACTAAAAACACAGGCAAAAGGTACCATGACATTGCCTCATTGCAAATGCCAAAAAGTATAGTACTGTATCTTTGACAGACTAGGATACCCTTGCTTCTAACACATCAATGGCATTACCCTCAAAATAAACATAATTTTAAGACATCTGCACAGATTTATGACAATGAGCTTTCCTTTGACCACAATATAGTCATGGTTGTCCAGAAAATATTTTATTTAACCCAACTGATTTTTAAAGGTATTTCCTACAGGTCCAAGGATGTTATTGTATCCCTCTTTACTCCACTCTCATTATTCTCATGTACAATCCTCTCTTTGGTATGTACATAACCAACTATATGAAGCAACTTGTGAAAATCCCAGTATTTCCCTACAAATAAAATCAAGGCCCTGACTTCCATTACAAACGTTTTACACCGTAAACATCTGTCTGTCTATTATGTCTCCTCTAGAGCCCTTATGTGTGACCTCTGCCTGGCCTATAAGGCTTCCTGGGTGATCTCCTTCATATTCTCAAAATCAGCAGCACCATGAATATTCACACTAAAGAGATTAAGCTTCACTGCAATATAAACCAAACATGCTGACATAATAGATACCTCAGTCATGAATTATTCTCCTCTTGAACAGATTACCCTTTCATATAATGAGAAGTAAGTCTGCCCCCTTCAAATGCAACCCAGAAGAGTGAATGTGTTACCATAATGTCATCCCTGCTATCGCCTCACAAATACTCTTGTAAATTGGTAGTAAAACAGAGGGGAATTTTAGTGCCTAAGCTACAGCTGATATGCCTAATTAATTGCCTTGTATCACACTATGAATGTATACAGTGGGGCATGTAGCATGGATGACCACTGCAATGCACAGAGCTCAAACTGAGGAGGAAACACAAAATACTGTGCATATGATTAAAAGGTGATGAGACCATTGGATGTTAGAGTTGGAACCTGTGCAACTACTTCCCAGTGGAAAGATTGGAAGTACTCTAAACAGTAACAGGATAGGCGGATGACTGCTATTGGCAGATGGCTGGCAGAGGTTTGCATAACAAATTTTCCTGGTGTACATCTCCTAACTATTCATCAAGAGTGCAAGTGTTTAAAGTTAAAGTGGAGATTGCTGTATACTATGGAACTGTATATTTACAATTTTCCTTACTGTAGTGTGGTCTCAGAGTTGATATTTTTAATTAACAGGAGGGGTGTGGGGTGCAGAGTGGCTTGACCCCCTGTAAAAAAAAAAAAAAAAAAGAATTTTCATTTAAATTTCAAAGCTTGAAAACTTCGATCTTATGGTCTCGACCATAAGAAAGTTGACACTTTGAAACTTCGAAATTTAGTAGACCCATATAAATATATATATATATATATATATATATATATATATATATATATATATATATATCTTTATATATGTATCTATCTATATTTATTTTTTTTTGTTTAGTCCAGGGCAATGTTAGGCACTGTTACATAAAGAAGTTGAAATAGGTGTTTCCTGCAGATATACAATTACAATGTCTGTTGCAACCAGTAGCATATTTGCTAGATGTATATCATCTGAATATGGGCATATGGCCATGTTTAAATCTAAGGATAGTGCAGCATCATTGTGTGTTATTTAAACATTTCTGAACTGATCTACTTTTTTGACTCATTATTATATGCCATTCTTCACTGTATAGTCCTTAGTATATAACACAGTGTACCAGATAATCTGGCCTACCCAAGTTGTGCGGGTATGTTTTTTGAATCACACCCACCCTTGTACATGGCCACGTATCATGCAAATTCACTTAGTTTGATGCCGCAATGTTTTCTGACTCTGGTCCAGTGTAGCTTGTGTTTCCACATTTTCATATGTGCCTCTCTATGTACACTTTCTATGAGTGCACCCTAAAACAATTCAGTCCTTCTTTGTACTCATTTGTCAACCAGCTCTTCTTACTACTTTTGGATTGATAATGGATAAGCAAAGATGTAATTATTTCTTTGTCTAACTTTTTGTAAAACAAACTTTAAAACTTCGGATGAAGAATTCTCATTAGATCATATAATATTCAAAAGGCTTAAACTGAAATGTGTCTGACTAAGCTAGTTAAGAGAACAAAACAAAATACATCTGAGAAGGCTGTGTAATTTTAACAGCTGAGGCCCTATAGGGATTTGCTTGGAAAGCTTACAAAGTATTGTTTAAATTGCTGTTTATAAAATGCAGCAGTAATGGAATGAAATACTTTGAGCAATACTGAGAGGATTATAGCAAACAAAGCTGGCCTCTCAGATGTATTTTTGCAGTTTTAATCAATTATAAGACATTTTGAGGATCAGGAAAAAAGTGCTATAAGAAATGTCATGTTGATAAAAAAAATTAAATTTAGTTATTGTTACACTTAAAAATGAGTATAGCCATAATTATTTAAATTAAAGTAATTTCCAGTTTGTTAGCTTCACATTAACTACTGTGAAAAATGCATGCAAGCTTAATTAATGCAAATTTGTTTTTGAAACAATTAGTGATTATATTAGGTTATGTTTTCACAAGTGCTTTACTTGAATATTTTAAGATACTTTGCTCAAATTAAATAAATTGTTGTATTTTGAATTTTATTATAATGAAATTTCATCATGAAGAATAGCTAATAGTACATATAATTTTAAATCCCCCTACAAGTTCATAATCCTGCGACACGTTTGTAAGTTTTGTAATTGAGCTGAAGTTTGTAAATACCCTTTGAACCACATTATGCTATAAGCAAAGATATTCGATGACTGGTTATAAAACTGTACGGACTCCCTACTGAAATATCAAGACTCATAATACAAAGCCCTTTGACCAAAAATAAATAAATAAAAACACAGGAGAACAGCAAATGCTGTAAATCGCTCTTCTCCTTTAAAGTTTTTTTTTTTTTTGGGAGGTGAGGGCTCTTTATTCTGTTTATGCTATACTTTTCAGATTTATAAGAGCTGAGTTATTTGCAGTATCAGTTGTTATAAAACACCCTACCATACTCCTTTTATTATATTTCATGAACTATAATCCCTTCTTTTAACGTCCAGGAGTTATTGATACAAAAGAGATGCACCAAAGTTTGGTAGAGTCTTCCAAAATGAAATTAAATATACAAATACACTTCAAAAATGTTAAATGAGTGCGGCTCCATGAAGTAGAGGAATGGAGTCAAGTGCTGGAGCAACCAAGTAGAGGTAGGACTGGAAGGAGCAGATGATGCTAGCTACCCCATCCTGGGGGGGGGGTTCTTGCAGGGGATAAGCTCCTGCGCACCATACACTGTAAAGGGCAAGACCTCTCTTCCCAGATCTAATATATGTTGGCCCAGAGACCACCATATTTTAGAGAAAATGAAATCTCAGACTTAGTATATTTAAGTTCGCATTTTCAGCCTTACAGTCTTACACAAACAATTTTTGGTATGTCAAATCCTGTACAGTATTCTTTTTTCAGATTATCTAGTGTACGAAGTGAACAAAGGAGAGTTACACATGGAAATAAGGTTTATCAATCCCAGTCCAACTAATCAAATGGACAGGAAATTGTAAATTACCAATCTTGGTGAAAAACAGAATAAGCAACTGTGATGTTACTGATCAGAATTTAAATAGAGACCCAAGTGCTCAAGGTCTGGCTGAGAGGAGGGATTGAGCAGTCTGACATCAGCCTTTTCCTTATGGTAAGAATCTGAGCAGACAATCAGTTTTACACTTCCATTACAATGTCTACGGATATGTTGCTGTTATAAAGTAGTTGTCATGCTGTACAGCAGAAAGAATGCTGTCCTGGCATTCCCTACCACATGGGAGGAAGAATGTGAGATCAGGTAGGACAGAAACAAAAGTCTCTTTCCACTTGGAATGATTAGTCCAGGGGACTATCACTTGGTTCATGCCCCACAGGAGAAAACCTAAGCACAGTGAACAATGACTGAGATTCTGTATGCCTCTGTTTAGCCAAGGGGATCAACAAATATCTACATACTTCAATTAGTCTCCTACATACAAATACATGCACACATACACGCACACATTCCCTTACTCACTCACACTCACTGTTGTTGCAAAAGTAAATACATGTAGTGGAGGTGATTTACACTATGGAGGATGTGCACTTTGCTGCTATAAATATCTTAAACTGTCAGGTAACTTAAGCATTTATATATATATATATATATATATATATATATATATATATATATATATATATAGCTATATTAGAAAAGTTCCAGCAATGATGCATTATATACTACAGAGAGCAATGTATCCCTTACTGAAACGTTCCTGGATTTAAGCACCATATTCAGGCTACCATGATATCAGACCACTGTTGGGGCGTTATGACACTCGATTGTTGAAAGTAGAAAGTCTCATTATTATAACTATGCAACTACCAACTGTGAGTCATAGAATTATGACAAATAAAAGTATAAAAATGCATGAAAACAATGATTGTTGAACAGAACTGGTATATCATGAAAGCTGATTTTTGCAGGTCCCTATACCTGTGAATGGGTGGAAAGACTTTTATTCCCCCAGATTTATATATATACCAATTTCAGGACTGCCATATCTCAATGAAAAGGAAAAACTCAAAGAAGGAGTAATCTCAGACTTGATATATACAAGTCGTTTTCTTATTTGTTCACTCTTACTATTCCAGGGCTCACAGATAAGTCTCTGAATATTGAAGAGTTACTGAAAAAACATTTTCTAAATGTTCAGCATTTACTGATTCTGCCTGTATTATAAAGTATGTGGAAGGAGGTATGCTGACAAGAGATGCAGTGTAAGAACCTTCACGTCAGATATTCCCGCAAGCTTACAAACTTAAATTTAAATACACAGCTAGGAACTGAAGAAGTAGAAATATTTACATTTTAGCAAGATCTTTCCCTTTTTGAAATAAAATAGCATCAGAAGCTGTCCAGTAAGAAACTAGGCTTATACAAAAATAAAATGAATTATATAAAAATGCATTCTATATTTTTTAAGTTCAGCATAGCTGGATGCAGTCACCCATGCTGTGATATATAAGCTTCTATTAGTGATTAATTTCAGTGATCAGAGTTGCTCCAAACTTCAAAGATAGCATGCTCTGCTTTGAAGGAAGACATTTCACGCAAAACAGTTGTCATATTAACACCAACCATACTTAAAAATAACATAGATTAAAAAAAATAATAATAAAAGTTTGGAAATATAAAAACTATGTACAAGCATAAAAAAAGCAAAACATAAAATGAATACTATCCTTCTTTCATATCTTTCATATATTTGCACGTCAATGTATATACTGTTTATATTTTATTACCTCATCTCCCTTACTGGGACATACTTCCTCAAGCTATCCATCATTGCCTGTATACATATATACATGCATACATATAAATATTCTAGCAAGAACATTAATGCCCTTCTAGCTTGACAATATACCAAAAACACTTGTTCCTATAGTAAGTGCCCATGCTGTTCTTAAAAATATCTAAACTAGTACTTGCTTTAATGTAATTTGGTAGTCTGCTCCATGCACCAGCTACTACTATATTGCAAATATCATGAAATAATATACTCCCATTCCCAATAGCCATAAAAATTTATAGACAAGAAAGGTTTTTACCTACATGATCAATCCTTCCTCCATTTATATCATTAAAAACAGAACATTATGATACCCATAGTTACATATGCTAAGTGATTAATAATATTTGCTTTTCAAATCTCAGGCCATATAGCCTAATACAGTTTAGAAACCTGTCACAAATAAGGGCATTTCCCTGTGTCCTACAGTATTTTCATCTGGTTGGTTTGAATGCCACTCAGGATATCCCCTGACATAGGCCACAGGCTAGTGAAACTAAACTAGTCAGAATAATCAAACAAACAAAAACAAAAGCAAACAAACAAATTATATACTTACTCTCATGTCAAATGTTTTCTGAAATCTGAAGCTGCTTACGCTGCATGCTTATGGAAGGGACTATGGAAATGTACTTTTAGATTTCAAAACATGGCACCACGATATGCAACTGTGTGATTTTGGCTCAAATTTCTGTTCCATATATTCTAAAATTTCTGATTTTGTTAATGAACAATGATTACTGAAAAAAGCTTATTCTTCAGAAAATTCATAATACAAACCTTATTATTCTAATGGAATTCTATCTCTATGGTACCAAAATCTAGTGTGTCCCTAATTTATGGCTTTTGTCTGTCATTATTTTTTGCTTTGTTTCTGATTACTGTGGCATCAGGTTGAGAGATATTCATGACATATGCTGTGAAATATAAACAGAAGTTTTACAATCAATAGAAACAGAAACTCAACTAAACAAAAGCCATGCATTCACTTAAATGGAACAAAAAATGTGAATGGTGTTCCACCAGTTTTAATAGCTGCATTGAAACAGACAGTAACATATCAAGAAATGGTACAGAAATGAAATTGCAACAGAGAAATGCCACAATGATTTTATTGGGAAGCTATAGCCCCTGCACTCCCATTGTGACCATATGCCCTTTATTTGTTAAGACTAACTCCATAGTTGTATAGCCATGAGGAAGTCAGGAAATCTATAATATTTGCCTTTCACTATATAGCACACTTTGTTTTGACATAAACATTACTGCAAGGCTTCAGTACACAAGTTATCACCAAATATGGAGATGGAGAACATCGATATCTATGCAGTGACTGAGACCTGGTTCAAGGCTCCAGAGAGCACCCCTGCACTACCAGGCTATAACTCAATACCACACTTTTTGGCCATGTAACCTGGACCGAAACACCAAAGGTGGGGGTGTGTCCATATTCATTAAGGATATCCACACCTCCAGGCTAGTTGCTCAGCATAATGCATCCGAGGTTATCCAAGTGCAACTAACTCTTGGCAAAACTGCAATCCAAATTGTAGCTTGCTACAGATCCCCCACTATGCCCCAGGATTCCAACTCCTCTTTTCTTGATGTACTAGAAAATATTAGGGTTCAACCAAACACTCTAATAATGGGTGACTTCAACTACCCCACCATTAACTGGGAAAACTACTCATGTACCAACTCCTTAGTGCAACGCTTTCTGGAATTCATAAACTCCAGTGCCCTAGATCAACTTATCCACACCCCTACCAGGGGCAACAGTATCCTAGACCTAGTCATTACCAACATGAGTGACTGGTGTTCCACACCTGAAGTCAACTCCTCATTGGTCCGATCCGACCATAAGCTAATCACCCTTGATATCCACATCCCACCCCCACCCCCATTAAGGAAACCACAGTAAAAAATTTCTCCAAAGCCGACTTCATGCTTCTTAAGACATAAGTAGTTAACTTCATGACACCCATGCAGATGGACAATACAGTTACAACTGCTAAATCCTACACAAATGCACTCTATAAGCACTTACATGAGTGCATGCATCGTGCTATCCCAAACAGATCCAAGACGCTATCCTCCAAAAAAAGGAAGCCAATCTGGTGGTCTCCTGCCATAAATAAACTGTACAACAGAAGGAAGAAACTGTTGCAAAAGAGAGTAAAATCCCATGAGTGGAGGAGCTCCCTGGTCAGCCTCAGTAAGAAGCTGAGATCCCTTATAAGATCCTCCAAAGCTAGCTACGAAAATAAAATTGCCACTAATTCCAAGGACAACCACAAAGCATTATATAGCTATGTCAAGACTCTCAATGGCAACACCCAGGTCTGCTCTGAGTTACAGCACAAAGGCACGAAAATTACAGAACCAACGGATATTGCCAACATCCTGGCAGATAGATTCAGTGCTAACTTTACCTCCCCCTCACCCCCTAAAGGGCCCATATCTATACAGGAAGAATGCAGAGTCCCTGTAATCACAACTACGCAGGTGAAAGCTGCACTCTCTAAAGCCAAAAACACAGCATCCATGCGACCGGACAACATCCCAGGCTGCGTTTTACACAAACTTCAGAATGAACTGGCTCCCCACTTAAGCAACATGTTCAATAATAGCCTCACATCAGGCTTTGTGCCCACTAAATGGCACACAGCAATAGTTATCCCACTCCACAAAGGGGGAGCCACCACTGATCCTGGGAACTATAGACCTATTAGCCTGATGAGCCTGGTCTGCAAGGCCATGGAACGTATCATCATGGAACTCATAAACAATGACATTGGTAACCTCCAAACTCTGGATTCCACCCAGTTCGGGTTTGTGAAAGGCAGATCATGCCTCCTGAACCTGATCGACTTTTTTGAGGCAGTCACCAAAGCCGTAGATGAGGGTAAGGTGGTTCACACAGCCTATCTTGACCTCGCCAAGGCTTTCAACACCATCCCCCATTCTGGAATTATAGCTAAACTCAATAAACTAGGCATAAATCCCTACGTCATAAGATGGGTTGCCAACTGGCTCACTGACAGAACCCACACTGTAAAAGTTGCAGACTCCAAATCTGACCTCTGACCTCGAAGCAGTGACAAGTGGAGTACCACAGGGTTCTGTCCTGGGACCGCTCCTGTTTGGTATCTACTTCTCTGAAGTACAGGCTAACACAGAAGGCCTTTGGCTAATGAAGTTCACAGATGACTGCAAACTAGGAGCCATAGTCAAGTCCCCAAATGATGTGAACATACTACAGAAGGGCCTCCCCGAGACAGATGCCTGGTGTCAGGGCCATGGCCTCAAGCTCAATGCCAAAAAGTGCAGTGTCATCCCCTTTGGTAAAAACTCTGTACCCGTGAGCTACCACATAGGCAGCAATCTACTTAACACTGAATGCGTGATAAGAGACCTTGGGACCCGGGTGGACAGTGGTCTCTCCTTTGATAGTCACATCACCACAGTAGTCAGGAAGTCCTTGTACGTGGCACACCTCATCATAAAAGGGTTCTCATCCAGGAAAAAAGAGGTCATCGTTCCCCTCTATTCGACACTCATTAGACCCATTATGGAGTACAACGCCCCTTTTGGAATGTACCTCACAAGACATCTGCAGCAGCTGGAAAGGCCACAGAAGTACCTCACAAAGAGGATTACTGGACTCAAACAAATGCCCTACACTGACCGCCTCAAAAAACTCCAGCTTTACTCCATAGTATATCGCCTACTCCGAGGTGATCTCTGCCTAACATATAAAGCTGTGTCAAACCCAGAGCTGTTGGACATGCTACACCTAAAGAAATCTCAATCCCTCTGAGCTACATGCTCTAGGGACCTAAACCTTGTCACCACAATAAACAGGACATGCTGTAGGGATAGATTCCTATCCCAGAGACTTCCCATACTTTGGAACAGGCTACCCATCTATGTCAAGCAAAGTTCTTCATTGGCACTCTTCAAGAAAAATCTTGATGAGTAGATGGGAAGTTGGAAGTACACCCCGGGGATCACTTCTGTGTCTCTGCTCGACAGTGGCACAGGAAAATAACTTTCTTGGGTGGCGTAAGCCAGGGAACCTTGTTGGCTAGGCTTACTTAGGCCCTTAGGCCGATAGCCTAGTACCTACCTATGACCTAATTATTAGACTAAATACAATATTATGTAGCATTGAAATGTGCTAACATTATAAGGGTGACAGTTCATTATTTACCCATAAAGCAAATTTCAGATTGGAAAAGTTCAAACAGTGGATAAAGAGGAGGAGGGGAAGAGAAGAAAGAGTGAGAAAAAGTATTTGTTAGAAGTAATAATTAGGGTAGATATGGGAGGCAGGAGAAAAAATGAGTAAAAGCAACATTACAAGTAAGAGAAATGAAACCAAGGAAAAGAAATAACATGGACAGCAAGATTTACTGTGTGTGTGTGTGTGTGTGTGTGTGTGTGTGTGGTGTAAAAGAACTATAAAGCAAATCTGCACTGATACCTGCTTGCTGCCTTGCTGAGGGGGACACTTGTGAAAGTGCAGTGGACTGGCTCCAGAAGGAAGGGATGGCAGCATAACTCTCAACATTATAGAACAAGAAATCTGGACAAGGCCATAAATAATAGGGGACAAAGGCCCAAAAATGGGACAATTTATAAATATTGCACTTACAAACTTAGAAAGTTGATAAACAGGTTTTGCATTAGAGTGAATTTTCTTAAGGATATGAAGTCTGAAAATCAAATGCCTGTCAACTTTCTGACTTCAGTGTTCAATGATTTGCCAGTGATTTGACAGAAAACTGCAATTTTATGAAAAACAGACAAAAAATCTGGACTTTCTGCAAAAATCTGTATTGTTGAGAGATATGGATGGGAGTCTTGAACCAACACCCATCAATCATTTTCATTTGTTTGCCAAAGCCATTACAGCATTGTTTTGCAGAGAGGTGGGAAAAGCCTTAAATTTGACTGGTATGTTGTGTGGGTGCGGGTACCTGTGTTTGTGGAAGGTGGAGGTGTGCCTTTGTAAGTGTGGTGTGAATGTTATGGATTATGAAATGGAGAGATAACAGTAAAATTGTGCTCAGTGAAGTCCCTAGAAATTTCATCACTGCTTGACTCAGACATATACATTCCCCTGTGTTTGTCAGTACTATGTTTGAGTGCATTGTTTTGGAGTGTAGTTTCACTGCTACAGTTGCTGCTGCTCTTTCAATACAAATATTTCCTTTGGAAGTTTTCTCCAGGAGTCTGTTGCTGAGAGGATGAGAGACATGCTACAGGTATACAACTAAGACAAACTAGATAAAGCAATAGAAAGAAAAAGTACTGGGTCACATCAGAGGCTTGGGAGGTCATTGTTAAGAAACTGAGAACTGTTGTAAAATTTATCATTAAATACCATAAGTTCAGGTTATACTATAAGAGAATAACTATGTAAAGATAACCATGTTAGCAGCCAAAATGCATTATAAGTTGAATATTTTACTGTGCACATTTTAAATGGATAGACTGGCCTAAACTCTGGACTGATGTGTTTGCTTTTTTTTTTTTTTGATTCCTGGGAAATGCTATTCAGAAGTGAAGAAGCATAGAGACATACAAGGGAAGAGATTTAGTGGTAAACCAGGCTGTGATGTTTTTATGCTTATTGTCATGCAAAGCTGACTAAATAGTTGAAACTAGCAAAGCTGGAAATGTGAGACTATAGCCCACTGAAGGAGGGGAGATGGGAGGAGTATCCTGGCCAGGAACTGAAACTTGCAAAACTGCTCCTTGTGAAAAGTCTTTTTTATCTCAGTAATTTGTTGACACTTTTGCAAATTTCTTTCAGAGAATGTGTAGTACATCAGTAGGAACAACATTTGTAAAACTCAGCGCATACCAGTCAATGACACATGAGCTGCAGACTCTCAAACTTGGCAGTTTTTTCAGGTGTTCCATTCTAAGTGAATGGAAGTCTAGTCTGACAACAAATGGTAGGGCTATCTGTTCTTAGTCTGTGCATTATGGGACAGATTTAGCTTTCCAAAGGAATCACGATATCTGCCCCCATGAGGGCAGACAAGAGTAAAAACAAAATAAAATTAGGAATGAGTACTTATTTTGCTGCAGGCAGCTTTGGGAGGTGTAGTAAATCATGGCAAGATAAAAAAATATATGTTTTC
This sequence comes from Protopterus annectens, assembly GCF_019279795.1. Taxonomy (NCBI): domain Eukaryota; kingdom Metazoa; phylum Chordata; order Ceratodontiformes; family Protopteridae; genus Protopterus; species Protopterus annectens. Next base: position 757,640,071 of record NC_056746.1, read on the forward strand.
TTCATCATTTGCCCGTAGTGGTCCTTTAATAAAATAAGCATATAATGAACTGAAATCACTAAAATGACTATAATTCCAACAAAAGCTAAGTCCTTCTGTAGAAATTATGTAGAGTTTAAGCTTGAAAATACCAGAAAAGCTTCTTTCAGCACAAGTGTTTCTGCTCCCCCACCTGGAGTTTTAGGAAAAGAAACAGGCAAATGCCTAAAGGCAATGTTATGTTGATGGAGGAAAGTGAAAGAACCAATAAGAAAGCATTTAGAATTCCAGCAAATTATTCCCTGACACCAAACAATCACTGCAAATTTCAGCAACATTACACCTTGGCTACAAAACTGAATGGACCTATGCATTAATGCAGGTTTAAGCTGTGAAAAGTGGGGAAAAGAATGGAAATTCACATAAAAAACACTTTTTTATTACCATAATGCAGATGTTATTTAATTAATTAACAATGGAGAACAGTCAGTGTATTAAAATGGAGGCTCTATTAAACACATAAACAGCCAGGTGACTACAAATGCACAATAATAGTAATTTTAACTGAAACTGTAACTACAGTAAAAATTTGTAAACTCAAAAGTGGAACTCAATTAAATAGATGAAGATGCAATATTTTACTCTAACAGACAGGAAACTGTTCAAGACACAAAGCCTGTCACATTATCCAAATAACTTTAATAAACAGTATTATGTGAGCTGTGGTCTGTGAAGTGAGCCTGCTATAGTGTTATATTACATAAACTGTGGTCTGTGCACTTCACTTGCTATGGTACTGTATTATATATGCTGTGGTCTATGCCCTGCACCTGTTGTGGTATTGTGTTCTGTATGTTGTGGTCTCTGCACTGAATTCACTATGCAAATGTATTATGTATGCTGTGGTCTGTATGCTGATCCTGCTGTGATACTACATTTCGTATACAGTGGTCTAAGTGCTGCACCATCTGTGGTACTGTATTATATATGTTGGGGTCTCAGTGCTGCACCTTTTGTGGTACTGTATTATGTATGTTGGGGTCTGAGTGCTGCACCATCTATGGTACTGTATTATGTATGTTGGGGTCTACATACTGCACCTTCTGTGGTACTGTATTATATATGTTGAGGTCTGAGTGCTGCACCTTCTGTGGTACTGTATTATGTATGTTGGGGTCTGAGTGCTGCACCTTCTGTGGTACTGTATTATTTATGTTAGGGTTTGAGTACTGCACTTTCTGTGGTACTGTATTATGTATGTTGGGGTCTGAGTGCTGCAGCTTCTGTGGTACTGTATTATGTATGTTGGGGTCTGAGTGCTGCACCTTCTGTGGTACTGTATTATGTATGTTAGGGTCTGAGTACTACACCTTCTGTGGTACTGTATTACATATGTTGGGGTCTGAGTACTGCACCTTCTGTGGTATTGTATTATGTATGTTGGCATTTGAGTGCTGCACCTTCTGTGGTACTTTATTATGTATGTTGGGGTCTCTGTGCTGCTCCTTCTGTGATATTGTAATACATAAGTTGGGGTCTGGGTACTGCACCTTCTGTGGTACTGCATTATGTATGTTGGGGTCTGAGTACTGCACCTTCTGTGGTACTGTATTACATATGTTGGGGTCTGAGTACTGCACCTTCTGTGGTATTGTATTATGCATGTTGGTGTCTGAGTACTGCTCCTTCTCTGGTACTGTTTTAGGTATGTTGGGATCTGAGTACTACACCTTCTATGGTACTCTATTATGTATGTTGGGGTCTACATACTGCACCTTCTATGGTACTGTACTATGTATGTTGGGGTCTACATACTGTAATTTCTGTGGTACTGTATTATGTATGTTGGGGTCTGAGTGCTGCACCTTTTCTGGTACTGTATTATGTATGTTGGGGTCTGAGTACTGCACCTTCTGTGGTACTGTATTATGAATGTTGAGGTCTGAGTGCTGCATGTTCTGTTTTATTGGGTTAGGTATATTAGGGTCTTAGTACTGCAGCTTCTGTAGACCTGTACTATGCAAGTTGAGGTCTAACTACTGCACTTTCTTTGGTACTGTATTATGTATATTGGGTTCTGAGTGCTGCACCGTCTGTGGTACTATATTATATATGCTGGGGCCTACATACTGCACCATCTACAGAACTATATTATGTGTGTTGTACTCTATGCACAATTCCTACACCATTTCTAATCAGTCTTTCCCCTGAGAAGTAGACTATGGATCCCAAGGCATGATAATTTGCTATGCCACTACTCCACATTGTCTCCTTGATACAGATATCAGTCTCCTCTTTTTCATTGTGTCATCTATTTCCAAGCTGCATCCTGGTAGTAAACCTATATTCTGTGTGTAGAAAATATTTAATTAATTTTTGGCAAACTGATTAGATTGATGTCCAACTTTCAGTCAACAGGATAATCCAGGGTAACCCATGTTGGGCAACTTGACACCACCCAGCTAATGGCTTGATCCTAGCCTGCTGGGCTTTATGACAGGCATGCAATGACCAATAGGGGAGCACAGATCCCTTCCACTATTAGAATGGGTCATTTGCATAGGTTGGAGTAGGACAGATACTCAAGCCACTTAGCACTTGTAGACACCCATGCCCTTTTGTGGTGACATTACTCGACAGGACCAAATCCCTTTGAGCTAATTTTAAAATGCTAAAATTCTGGGGCTCTCTGTGAGTTTGTCACAAGTCAATAAAGAGTCTTTAAAAATCATTTCCCCAATGAAGTTTGAGGTTCAGCTATTCCACTGTAGGAATGGCCTCACTGTGAAATAGGGAACAACAACTGTATGACTATAAGAGAAAGTTAAAAGGATCTGCTGGCTAGAAGACCTTTGTCAACATGTGCTTGGCTCAAGTGCATTTGATGACATGCATTTCAAACACTGGAGTATAGACTGTTTGGGAGACCCTTTTTTCCTGATGTGGAAGAGTATCAGATAATAGTGGGACTGATGCATTTCCAGAATGCTTACAAGGCAGCTACACGGGAGAACATAGACTACAGAAATAGTTAAAACCGCAAGCAATGCTTCCTTGCAATACAAAACAAGGACACCACTGTAAGGTAATAAGTGCTTTTGTTCCTTTTATTAGCGAAAACAGAACTTCATCAGATAAAAACACCTTACACACATCCTCTTTTATACAGACTCCAATTCCCATCAGCCAATAAAAAACTTCAGTACATATAAACAATAAAAAAATATGAAAACTACATAATTTCAGAAACATTTTGTTTTGAAGAAACAACCAATATAAAATAGTCCATTAATACCATTCTACCTTGTTGAATAATTTTCAATTGTGTTCACTAATTTTCATTAGAACAGTCATGACATCCTCCACTAACTGGGTGAAAAATCAATAAATACCCTGTCATACTCCTACTTAGTGTAATAATACAATATAGTCTAAACCCTGTACGCTTTTAAACCCAGCAAACTACTAATTGATATCCTATCATTAATACCAAGAAAACATGTGGCATTCAATAAAACCTGCCAGCGTGTTTTCCTGTACGTTCCTGTCCAATCACCTTTTCCAACATGCAAAAGAGAAATTTCCTAAAACTGTTACATTTCACACTTTGTCTATATAAGGCATTTGACCTGTCCTGTTATTTTATTGCATGTGTGCTGATAAATTCTCTTCCTCAGATGGTTTTCAGTTTTTCTGATGTAGAATTACAGAACTTCTTCAAATGGTCAATAGGCATAGTTTAGGGGAGAACAATTGGTGAATGATGTCCCTCCCTCAACCAGTGATGGATATTTTTTGTCCTGGTTGAATAAGGACCCAGTACCAACAGACAATATTTACAGGGGACAACAGAACATAAGGACAAAAACAAAGGTAAAATATAAGCAGAAAATCTACAAGATGCAAAAACTATTAAAGAAATTTAGAGGACTACAACTTCACAATCATTTTGTTGAGAATTGTATCAAAAGGACTCAGAATTTGTAAATTTCCAAGCAACAGTCAGAACGGCTCACTGCTGCATCAGGAACAGCTTGATTTGTTTGATCAAACCAGTCTTGATTATATGAAGTTGGTGATTAGGGACAACCAGCAAACAACATTGTGGAGTTTTATTCTATAAGCTGTGGTCTGTGTTCTGAGCCACATATCATGGTGTATTATATACACTGTAGTCTTCTTTCTTAGCCTATTAATGTGCTTTGCTGCCTGGCTTTGCTGTGTGTGCAGAGACTTTTGCATTACTATATTATCTTTGCTGTGGTCTGAGTACTGAATATATTGCCCTATGTTATATACATTGTATTATGTGTACTGAGCTAGCCACATTGCTCTATTAGGTATGCAGGGTTCACTTGTGATTGTGCTGAATTATGTTTGGCACTGTCTTTGTGCTGATCCTGCTAAGGTGCTGTATTATGCATGCTATCAGTTGTGGATGGACCCTGCTATAGTACTCATTAGGTATGTTATGGTTTGTGAACTGAATCTGCTATATTATCCTTGGATAAATGAATTATTTGATATTTGTATATGATAGTTTTGAGAACCTGATGGAAAAGGTTGCTAACTTGTGATCTGATTTGACCATAGAGGGGGATACCTTGGGGATGGTACACACAGATGCTAAATTTGTTAAGACCAAGTCAAATATATTCTCTTCTTTAATAGGTTCAGTAACAATCTGGTCCTTTTTTGTTGGTAAAAATTTAAGACATTTGAGCATATCCTATGTTGGTGGTATAGGTGGTATACGTCCCTAAGTTAATCATTAGGTAGTTAAAAATCATCCCTATGGGAGTTCACTCAGAATATATAGGAATATTATGCAGTTCTCTAGAGACATGAAAGGGGTGCTGGAGCATGATAAAAACTGATTAGTGATCTTATTTAGTCTGATTTGAATCCCTATAAACTATACTTCGGGGTCTCTAGGTAGCTGTCTCAAGGTAATGTGGTCTCTAATGAATATAGATATCCCACCATGGTTTCCATTAATTCTTAACAAGGGGTAAACACAAATCCCAGGCATTGAGGGAATGGTCTGTGGGCACTTAATCCATTGTTATATAAGAGCACATAAGTGTATGTGGTCCAAATGCAGGAGAGCCTTAAAGTCCTTCAGTATTTTTGTTTAGAAGTCTAGCATTAACCAACACCACCTTGATATAGTCCAATAGTTGATTTGTTTTAGAAGGTAGACTGGGAGGTTCATCAGCTAGACCTTGCCTAAAAAGTCATAATGAGGATCACAAAAGCTTTTGTCAGCATGTATTAGCCTTGGAGTGAAAGGTGCAATCCATGCCTGGTGAAGCAAGAACCCTTGTTAAACATTTTATCTTATGCTGACATGTTGGATGTCTTTAGAATGACACCAAGTGTCTAACCAATTATTAAAGCTAATCATCCTTTCTTTATGCCTCAGCATCATTTTTGGAGATGGGAGTATCCCTCTTAATACCACTGTCTTTCCTGCATTTGTGAATTGCATCTAGAGCTCCGTCATGTCTTTCCTCATCTCTCCTAGGTTCTGCATGCCAGGCTGTTTACCCCAGCATGGGCCTTCATCATGTCATACTCATATCTGTCTGTTTAATGGGTTCTGTGGGCATTTGTAGCAGTGGTAGTCTTGGCCCCTGAAAGACAGCTCACTGTCACCCTGTTTTTGTCCAGCCTCATGATAGTGGAATCTAGGTACCCAAGTATGGAGTCACCATTCACTTGTACATTTCTATTTGTTTTTGTGCTGTTTCATGGTGCCTCCCAACTATGTTCTCACTAATTGATATTGTGGTACTTAACTATGTTGGGACTAGCATCTACTAGTCTATTGCTGTTTGGGTAATATTATACTTAAGTGCCTCAACTTATGATAATTTAGTATGGGATGGGAGATTGGATGGGAGAAAGGAAATTCACCCTGGGGATCACGTCAATCACCCTGCTAGACAGGGGTCCAGGGAAGTAAATAGTGTGGGAAGAAATAGTCAGGGAATTGTTATGGCTAGGCTTGTATAGGTCCAAGGGCTGATAGCCTAGTACCAACCTATGAACCTATGAACCTATGTGTAGATTGAAGTGTAGCTGAGTGATGCTTTCATAATGGGTTTGATTGTGGGAATGCAACATCAAATATGGCTAGTTACTTACATCTCTCACAAATAGTCAGTGATGAGTTAAGTAAAATATCATGGTCTATGGGCATCAGTTACTTCTTAGATTGCTTGTGTATAGCAAGTGATGTGAGACTGCCAGCTGAAGGTGGACTAGTTTACTATCTTTCCATTCTGACCAAGAGACATCCAGGAAGAATAAGAGAATATAATTTTGCTGTTCCTGGGTTAAAGTATTTGTTCAGGGAAAATAGTAGATAAAGATATAATTTATGTCCTGAGGACTAAAGTAACTGTATGCATTCAATATTCTAGGCTAAACTACCTATAAGGTCACTTTGGTGGGTAAAATAGAAGAAGATAATACATTTTGGATACTTGCTAAGGTACTGATTTGGGCTATCTGATAAAAAGAGGCAGAAAAAAGAAGGTTTAAGCATGTCTTCTTACCTCTGTGATTTATACAGCTATAACTGAGATGTGGAGTTAACTAAGGTTTTCAAGTGACAATTTGAAAATGAAAGTGCAGTATCTGTCAAATACAGCATTGCTCAGCACTGAGCAGAGTGCCACTACTCACTATTAATTTGAATGAAAAAAGTGGAAACCAATAAGAAATAGTTAGAATTCCAAAGAATAATGTCCATTCCTCAGAAACCATTGTAAATTATTCCCTGCTGCAGGGAAAATACTTTAACTAGAAGGGAACAGCTGACTGTTCAAGATACAAAGTCAATGACTTTACCCTACAAACTTTAAAAAAGATTATAGAATTTAATAAAATAAGCAAATAATGTACTGAAATCACTAAAATGACTATAATTCCAACAAAAATTAAGTCCTCCTGTAGAAATTATGTAGTGTTTAAGCTTGAAAATACCAGAAAACGTCTCTCAGCACAAGTGTTTGTGCTCCCCCACCTGGAGTTTTGGGAAAATGGGCAAATGTCTAAATGAAATGTTATGCTGCTGGAGGAAAGTGAAAAAAAACAGTAAGAAGGCATTTAGAATTCCAGAAAATTATTCCCTGACTGACCAAACAATCACTGCAAATTTCAGCAACTTTACACCTTGGCTACAAAACTGAATGGACATATGTATTAATGCAGGTTTAAACTGTGAAAAGTGGGGAAAAGAATGGAAATTCACATAAAAAACACTTTTTTATTACTAAAATGCAGATGATATTTAATTAATTATCAATGGAGAACAGTCAGTGTATTAAAATGGAGGCTCTATTAAACACAAACAGCCAGGTGACTAGAAATGCACAATATTAGTAATTTTAACTGAAACTGTAATTACAGTAAAAATGTGTAAACTCAAAGGTGGAACTTGATTAAATAGATGAAGATGCAATTTTTTACTCTAACAGACAGGAAACTGTTCAAGACACAAAGCCTGTCACATTAGCCAAATAAACTTTAATAAACAGTATTGTGTTATGTGAGCTGTGGTCTGTGTAGTGAGCCTGCTACAGTGTTATATTACATAAACTGTGGTCTGTGTACTTCACTTGCTATGGTACTGTATTATATATGCTGTGGTCTATGCCCTGCACCTGTTGTGGTATTGTGTTCTGTATGTTGTGGTCTCTGCACGGAGATGACTTTGCAAAAGTATTATGTATGCTGTGGTCTATATGCTGATCCTGTTGTGATACTACATTTCGTATACAGTGGTCTAAGTGCTGCACCATCTGTGGTACTGTATTATATATGTTGGGGTCTCAGTGCTGCACCTTTTGTGGTACTGTATTATGTATGTTGGGGTCTGAGTGCTGCACCATCTATGGTACTGTATTATGTATGTTGGGGTCTACATACTACACCTTTGGTGGTACTGTATTATATATGTTGAGGTCTGAGTGCTGCACATTCTGTGGTACTGTATTATGTATGTTGGGGTCTGAGTGCTGCACCTTCTGTGGTAATGTAATATGTATGATATGGTCTGAGTACTGCACCTTCTGTGGTACTGAATTATGTATGTTGGGGTCTGAGTGCTGCACCTTCTGTGGTACTGAATTATGTATGTTGGTGTCTGAGTGCTGCACCTTCTATAGTACTGTATTATGTATGTTGGGGTCTGAGTGCTGCACCTTCTGTGGTACTGTATTATGTATGTTAGTGTCTGAGTACTGCACCTTCTGTGGTACTGTATTATGTATGCTGGGGTCTGAGTGCTGCACCTTCTGTGATATTGTATTATGTATGTTAGTGTCTGAGTACTGCACCTTCTGTAGTACTGTATTATGTATGCTGGGGTCTGAGTGCTGCACCTTCTGTGATATTGTATTATGTATGTTGGGGTCTGGGTACTGCGCCTTCTGTGGTAATGCATTATGTTATGTTGGGGTCTGAGTACTGCACCTTCTGTGGTACTGTATTACATATGTTGGGGTCTGAGTACTGCACCTTCTGTGGTATTGTATTATGCATGTTGGGGTCTGAGTACTGCACCTTCTGTGGTACTGAATTATGTATGTTAAGGTCTGAGTACTACACCTTCTATGGTACTCTATTATGTATGTTGGGGTCTACATACTGCACCTTCTATATTACTGTACTATGTATGTTGCGGTCTACATACTGTACCTCCTGTGGTACTGTATTATATATGTTGGGGCCTGACTGCTGCACCTTCATTGTTACTGTATTATATATGTTGGGGTCTGAGTGCTGCACCTTTTCTGATACTGTATTATGTATGTTGGGGTCTGAGTACTGCACCTCCTGTGGTACTGTATTATATATGTTGGGGTCTGAGTACTGCACCTTCTGTGGTACTTTATTATATATGTTGGGGTCTGAGTGCTGCACCTTCTGTGGTACTGTATTATGTATGTTGGGGTTTTAGTACTGCACCTTCTGTGGTACTGTATTATAAATGTTGGTGTCTGAGTGCTGCATGTTCTGTGTTATTGGGTTAGGTATATTAGGGTCTGAGTACTGCAACTTCTGTGGACCTGTATTATGTATGTTGAGGTCTGACTACTGCACTTTCTGTGGTACTGTATTATGTATATTGGGGTCTGAGTGCTGCACCGTCTGTGGTACTATGTTATATATGCTGGGGCCTACATACTGCACCATCTACAGAGCTATATTATGTGTGTTGTACTCTATGCACAATTCCTACACCATTTCTAATCAGTCTTTTCCCTGAGAAGTAGACTATGGATCCCAAGGCATGATAATTTGCTATGCCACTACTCCACATTGTCTCCTTGATACAGATATCAGTCTCCTCTTTTTCATTGTGTCATCTATTTCCAAGCTGCATCCTGGCAGTAAACCTATATTCTGTGTGTAGCAAATCTTTAATTAATTTATGGCAAACTGATTAGATTCATGTCCAACTTTCAGTCAACAGGATAATCCAAGGTAACCCATGTTGGGCAACTGGACACCACCCAGCCAATGTTTTGATCCAAGCCTGCTGGGCTTTCTGACAGGCATGCACTGACCAATAGGGGAGCACAGATCCCTTCCACTATTAGAATAGGTCATTTGCATATGTTGGAGTAGGACAGATGCTCAAGCCACTTAGCACTTGCAGACACCCATGCCCTTTTGTGGTGACATTACTCGACAGGACCAAATCTCCTAGAGATAATTTTAAAATGTTAAAGTTCTGGGGCTCTCTGTGAGTTTGTCACAAGTCAATAAAGAGTCTATAAAAATCATTTCCCCAATGAAGTTTGGGGTTCAGCTTTCCACTGTAGGAATGCCCTCACTGGGAAAAAGGGAACAAACAACTGTATGACTAGAAGAGAAAGTTTAAGGGATTTGCTTGCTAGAAGACCTTTGTCAACATGTGCTTGGCTCAAGAGCATTTGATGACATGCATTTCAAACACTGGAGTATAGACTGTTTGGGAGTCCCCTTTTTTCCTGATGTGGAAGAGTATCAGATAACAGTGGGAGTGATGCATTTCCAGAATGCTTACAAGGCAGCTACACTGGAGAACATAGACTACAGAAATAGTTCAAACCGCAAGCAATGCTTCCTTACAATACAAAACAAGGACACCACTGTAAGGTAATAAGCGATTTTGTTCATTTTATTAGCGAAAACAGAACTTCATCAGATAAAAACAACTTACACACATCCTCTTTTATACAGACTCCAATTCCCATCAGCCAATAAAAAACTTCAGTACATTTAAACAATAAAAAACACGAAAGCTACATAATTTCAAAAACATTTTGTTTTGAAGAAACAACCAATATAAAATAGCCCATTAATACCATTCTACCTTGTTGAATAATTTTCAATGGTTTTCACTAATTTTAATTAAAACAGTCATGACATCCTACACTAACTGGGTGAAAAATAAATACCGTGTCATACTCCTATTTATTGCAATAATACAATATATTCTAAACCCTGTATGCTTTTAAAGCCAACAAACTACTAATTGATATCCTATCATTAATACCAGGAAAACATGTGGCATTCAATAGAATCTGCCAGCATGTTTCCCTGCATTCCAAAAAACTGGACTAGTTCACCCCTCATTCCTGTCTAATCACCTTTTCCAACACACAAAAGAGAAATTTCCTAAAACTGTTACATTTCACACTTTGTCTATATAAGGCATTTGACCTGTCCTGTTTTTTTATTGCAAAAGTGTGCTGATAAATCCTCTTCCTCAGTTGGTTTTCAGTTTTTCTGATATAGAAGTACAGAACTTCTTCAAATGGTCAATAGGCAGAGTTTAGGGGAGAAAAATTGGTGAATGGTGTCCCTCCCCCAACCAGTGACAGATATTTTTTGTCCTGGTTGAATAAGGACCCATTACCAACAGGCACTATTTACATGGGACAACTGAACATAAGGAAAGAACCAAAGGTAAAATATAAGCAGAAAATCTACAAGTTGCAAAAACTATTAAAGAAATTTAGAGGACTACAACTTCACAATCATTTTGTTGAGGATTGTATCAGACTGGAACAGGTCCCAAAAGGACTCAGAATTTGTAAATTTCCAAACAACATTCAGAACGGCTCACTGCTGCATCAGGAACTGCTTGATTTGTTTGATCAAACCGGTCTTTATTAAATGAAGTTGGTGATTAGGGACAACCAGCAAACAGTGGTTGCCCTCAAGGAGGAGACACTGGTGATTCAGAAAGAAGTGACAACGGATAATTTTTTTGAAACCAATGAAGGGTTTTACAACAGTATTTTTCCCTGTGTAGAACAACACAAGGACATTATTAAGAAGAAGAAGAAGGAGAAAAAATTAAAATGAGACCAGGAGGACTACAAACAAAAGAAGGCCTACCCATTATCGAAGTGTAACTTCAATCAGAGGGTGTCCTTTGTGGAAACGGATAAAGCAGTTATTGAGCAGATGCCTGGAGACATTGAGGAGTTGGAGGTATACAGAGACAAGGAAGTTAACATCCAGCAGGATTTTTGTCCCCTTCCAAGGAGGTCAGCAAGGTTAAAGAACAACAATGGTTCTTGGACACCAAGGAACAAAGAGCAGAACCACCAGAAATATCAATGGCAGGGCGAAGACCAGACGAGGAAGAAGGGGAGACCACCATCCTATCACCAGCAGTAAGAATGATCAATAGAGATTCTGTAAACAATCCCCTGGATTCGCAAACGCTTTCATGGAGTGCAAGATCGGTGCAGGAGCTCAAGCAGGCAATATGTCTGCCGTGCGATCCAGGAACAGTCCCCAGGGGCGTGCACGAGCACTCCTGCACTAATCTTGCACGGACTAAGCCCTGGTATGCAAATCACCCCATTTTCAGGTGAAATCCATGCAAATGAGGTGATTTTGCAATCCAGGAAGCTTGCAACAGTTCGTGCAAGACTAGTGAAATCTGCGGAAATGTACTCGGTTAGCAACCGAGTACATTTCTGCAAAATCCAAAATGGAGCTATGACAGCTCCAAATAAAGTATGAATATCATGTAGTAAGCATGCCAATGGCCAAGTATAAGGCAATTGGCATTGCAAACATAAAAAAAATGCAAAAATCAACTATAATTTTTTTTAGCCGATCCCTGCTGTTTAAGCATAGGACAGCGGCGAACAAACGGGATCTGGTGGAAAATAATAAAATAAACCTAAAATAAGCAGTCTAACTAAAACCACTATTCTGCCATGCAAGTCAATGGCAGGCAGAAGACAACCTGGCCAGTGAGTAGTGGTTACTAAGAGGAGAAGCCCAGTGTGAGACATGTAACTATGCATTAGCAGGCAATCCTATGCAAATGAGGGGTAGGATAGTGAATCCCAGTTTTCCCCAGCATGTGAGTCAGGTCCCAACAGTGTAAGAGTAGGAATAGCTTGGTGCAAGCCTAGGAGGTAGGTGACATCATGGGGCATCAGGCATACTGTAAGTGGATTGGAGCCCTGTGGCTTGGGTTTGCTCCTAGCTTAGCACAGCTAAGCTAGGGGGTGTGTCTAAACCTGCCTTGCAGTCTTTACAAAACCTAAGTAGGTGTGCACACCGTACACCGGGTTTTACAGGAGGAAAAAAGAAGTTAAACAGGAAATAGCAGCACTGTGCACATTTGAGCACTCTGTTTGCATGGAGCGCCCCTGGGCTTAAACAGGAAGGCAATGGGAAGGGAAAACAGCAGTAAGAAGGTAATCAAGGAGTACTAGCATAGCTGGCAGGTGAAATGTATCCAAATCAGCCAATTACACAGGCAACAGACCAGCCCAACCCAGAACACTACTATAAACTATACAAACACCTACCCCTCTGGTTTTTCCCACACTCTACACCACCGGTGTAAACAAGCAGGAAACTTTTAACACTCACAACAGCAAAATGTTAGGGGCTGCAATAGCTATCATACAACTTGTGGAAGAGGCTGAGGGCGGTGAGGATGTGAATGCTGCCAACCAACCCACAGTGAGGAGACGGAGAAGAGTGTGCAAACCCAAGGTAACCTGCCAAGGGCTATATGAGCTGCAGATAGTGGACCGCTATAGGGTGGACAAGGACATCTTACAGCAAATTTTTGAGCTGTGCCGGCCATGCCTGACACACAGAACTAAGAGAGGGAAACCCATCCCAGTGGATACCAAGGTATGTGTAGGCCTAAGAATACTAGCTACAGATAGCTTCCAAAGGCCAACTGGGGTTATGATGTGGATTTCATAGACCTCAGCATCCAGGGTACTCCACTAGTTCCTGGATGCTATGTCAGCATATGTCGGTGAGCACATATATTTCCCAAACACCCGTGAGGCGTTGGCCAGCAATATGCATCTCTTTCACCAAATAGCAAAATACCCTGAGGTAGTGGGTGCAATAGACTGCATGCACATATGCATCAAAGCACCACCCGGTGAGCGGGGTAGGGTCTACATCAACTGCAAGAGCTTCCCCTCCATCAACTGCCAGGTCTTGTGCAATGCCCAGACATAATAATGAATGTGTGTGCTGGCTGCCCTGGAAGCTATCACGATTTCCACATCTAGCATCTGACACAGCTGTACCAGAGATTTGCCAATGGGGACATCCCACGTGGTCACCTAGTGGGGGATGCTGGATAAGCACTGAAGCCATGGCTGATGACACCCATTAGAAATGCACACACACCCGAACAAGAACTCCATAATGAGGCACATGCACAAACAAGAATCATAATAGAGCATGTGTCTGGGATGCTTAAGTCATGGTTCCAGTGCCTGGACACATCCGGTGGAGGGTTGCAATAATCACCAGCAACATGTACCCAAATTGTCCTTGTATGTGCCATGCACACAATATGATCCTGCGGAAACAGCTGCAGCAGGAACAGCATGGTGCAGGGCCACACAGCCCCCCACCATTGCCAAGGCCTGCACAAGCACAGAGTGACTCAGAGGAGGAACAACCTTAGCCTGCTCCAGTAGGCAGAAGGAGGCATGCCCAGTATGCCCTGGCCTTGGCAAAGTGTCAACTCATAGCAAATACACTGACACAAGAGAGACCCAGGGAATAACACCTCTCTCTGACTTTCACATACAGTAAAGTGGACGCAAACATTACACTACATGTGCTTAACCATGTGTAGGGAGTGTACTATGTGCATCCGACACAGGCAGCCCTGCAGCACTACCCTCAATACTGGGTAAGTGACTCACACATGCCAGTCGGGGGGGGGGTCACATACTGAACAACAGTCACAGCCAGCAGGACAGGTGTAGACAAACACAAACAAATGCTGTGCTATGGCTTCTGAATGAGGCCTATGGGTAACCTTCCACCCCAGGCCTACACAGACAGACAACAGCAGGCCAGGCAGTGGGATGTCAGTTGTGAAGGCTAGGAAGTCAGAAACTTATATGTAGGTAATTAAAAGCTAAGATCTGTAGTACACTGGTATGCCTCTAGCCAGCATGATAGGTAAGACTACAGACTGAAATGGAGTATGCAACATACCAGTACAGTCCTAGCAAATGTGTACAAGTGTCAGGTGTGCCCCCCCATCCTACGTAGACATATAGTGACAGTCAGGTGTGCCCCCCCAATCCTGTGTAGAAATGCAGAAATAGTCAGGTGTGCCCTCCCCCCATCCTACATAGAAATATTGTAACAGTCAGGTGTTCCCCCCAATCCTGTGTAGAAATGTAGAAATAGTCAGGTGTGCCTCCCCTTCCTACATAGAAATATAGTAACAGTCAGGTGTGCCCCCCAAACCTGTGTAGAAATATAGAAACAGTCAGGCATGCCCCCCGCTATACAGAAATGTAATAACAGTCAATGCCAAATGATCGATGGATACCCTGCAGAGACAGCATGCTACCTGTCGGTGTACAACACAAAGGTCAGCACTGCAGTACAAACTACCTGGACTTGATCCACACATGCAATACAGACGGCCATACTGAGCATGCTCACGCACTTAGAGAAATGAAAGCAATGTCAGTCAACAACATACTGAAAGGTCATACTGGGCATGCTCACACACAAACACATGAAGGCCATGTCTGCAAACACCAGTGGACCAGACATATCTGGCAGTCACAGTTGTTAGTGCAGACACTTGTCAGTATGCACCACTCATGCCTTCCACACACAGTGGATAGGAATACAGACATATATGTAAGGACAACACACTATAATAAGCCAAAGGTAGATGGACATAGATGCCTAGAAGAGGGTGACTATGACAAGGAGCCATCCAGGCCTGTCCCACCCAGCACACAACCAAAGGGCCCCAAACACATGAGGTGCAGATGTCACTCACTGCAGATACTAGCCACCAGTATCTGTCAGCATTACAGACTATGTGGTGCACGTGCCAGATGTGCAACATGACTGTACAAGGAAGTAGTCATCTAGCAGCTGTATACAAGTACCTGTGAAATATGACCCTGTGTCTGCCCGCATGTGGCGTGTCAACCCCTAGATGAATGGGTTATGGCCCATGCACACACATTGCCCTCTCCATAGCCCTATCATGACAAGTCTACTGAGGTCATCCAATGTGAAATACACCTTTGGGATAGTTGTTGCCCAGTAATCTCTGTGGTGTGTCCCATAACTGCGTACTGCTGTAGTGTGATAAACTAGTTAATAAGGGTTCTAATCCCAGACTTGGCAACTGTGTGTGTCTGTGCATGTCTGTTTGACTGTGTAGAATGCAATGCTTTTTAGGGTAGTCACACTCACAACAATTCAAATGCTCAACTTAGGCAAGGCTGCTGATGTCATCCACCTAGAAATACACCTCTGGGAAGATTGTAGCCCAGTAATCTCCATAGCGCATCCTGTAATTGCGTACTGCTATCATGTGATAAAGTAGTTAGGTAGGTGTTCTAATCCCAGACATGGCAAGTGTGTGTGTGTGTGTGTGTGTGTGTGTGTGTGTGTGTGTGTGTGTGTGTGTGTGTGTGTGTCTGACTCTGTCTGTGTAGAGAGCAATGCATTTTAGGGTACTCACACTGCCTACAGGTCATATACTCAATTTTGGTAAGGCTGCTGATGTCATCCACCTATAAATACACCTCTGGGAAGGTTGTAGCCCAGTAATCTCTGTAATGCATCTTGTAACTGTGTACTGTTGTAGTATGATAAAGTAGTGAGGTAGGTGTCCTAATCCCAGACATGGGAAGTGTGTGTGTCTGTCTTACTCTGTCTGTGTAGAGAGGAATGATTTTTAGGGTACTCACACTGCCTACAAGTCATATGCTCAACTTTGGCAAGGCTGCTGATGTCACCCACCTAGAAATATACCTCTAGGAAGGTTGTAGCCCAGTAATCTCCATAGTGTGTGCCATAACTGTGTACTACTGTAGTGTGATTTAGAACTGTGTTAGGGTTCCATCCCCACCCATGACGGTTGTGGATGTTTTGTGTGTGTAACAATGTCTGTGTATGGAGCAATGCATTTTAGGCTAGTCACACATTGTACATTTCAAATGGCCTACTTTGGCAATCCTGCTGATGTAATTCATTGTGAAAAACACCTTTAGGGAAGGTGTTTTCCAGTAATCCCTGTGGTGCGTCCTATAACAGCTCCATGTTGTAGTGTGATATAGACCTCTGTTAGGGGTTCTATACTCACACATTGGTTATGGATGTTTTGTGTGTGTGTCACTGTCTGTGTAGGGAGCAATGCATTTTAGGTTAGTCACACGCAGTACATTTCAAATGACCTACTTTGGCAATCCTGCTGATGTCATTCTTTGTGAAATACACCTTTGGGGAAGGAGTACTCCAGTAATCTCCATGGCATGTACTATAACTGCGTAGTGCTGTAGTGTAATAAACTAGTTAGATAGGGGTTTTACTCCCAGACATGATAGGTGTGTGTGTATGTTTGTAACTCGTACCTGTGTGGAGGTGGTTGTGAGTGTATGACACCTGTGGCCAATGTGGAGTGGGTTTTGAATATTTCTTATATGGTGACCCTACAATATATCACAATGTCCACCATACAGGGATAACAGATGTGAAATAGCTGAGAGGCTGGGGTGCAAAGCCATACCCATACATGTGACATCAAGACCAGGCAATCACAGTTAGCAACCCCAGTATTACTCAGAGCACACACTCAACCCATGTCTCATACACACAAACACACATGCCTAGGCAACAGCCAATATGTGGGTAGTACACTGCATACTGGCCACTGATAGTAACTATGGAGTGATAGCAGTGGGCTACAGAGAGCATGGCACCCTGTCCATCTGTCCAATATGTACGTGCATTCAGACAGTACACCTTCCCCATGTTCCCCAATGGACACCAGCAACACCTGTGGTGCCATCACATGTGACCCACAAAGGACATACCATGCCTGACAACATACTCTGTATGGACAAATGCCACTAACACCAGGGAATGCCATTAGCATGCTATCAATGTAGGTGCGGGGTAAACCTGTTGCCCATTACCAGTTCCCACCACAGGTAGGCAAGACTGGTACATCTGATGATCTGTGTTCACAACATGGGCCAGACACCTTAGGTACAGTTCCACATGTCACTGTACATACATGTGGGAGGTGTGCACATCCAAGACACCGTCCATGTCATGGACTAAGGAAAACATACATGGCAAGTGATGCACAGCATTGGCCAAACACAATAGTTACCCAGGTGACTGGATGGGGGATACAATACCCACCTGTGTGGGCAAATGCAGAAACTACAGCTCTGAGCACAATGCAGACCATTGTCATGTGGCCTGATGCCAAGGCATACCCATCACCTAGCCTTGTATAGCCGTCTGGCACAGTCGACCACCACACACTGTGCAGACATGCACCCATGCATGTCAGTACTGGCACCTTGTGTGTTTGTGTATGTGTTGTATAGTGTGTATGTTCACATCCAAACTCACTACAAACCCCATTGGCATACTGAAGCAAGCTGTCTGATGTCAGACACCTCCTCATACCCTTTGCCCATACAACCCCCGTATGACCCGTATGGTGCATGTGATACCTGCACAGTGATGTGTTGTGGCAATCCCACTACCGATGAGTTGTAATCCTGGCCCTGCCAAGTGTGTCAAATATGTGTGTGTCCCTGTGAGAGTGTGGCTGTGTTGACGCTGGCACCTGTTTATGTGGACAGGCACATGTACATCACCTACCGTATAGCTACCATATCCCTGTTGCAGATGTCACTCACCATCACATATATGTTCAGTTAACCCATGTGGTGCATCCAATAACTGCATAGAACTGTAATAGCACAACATAGTTGTCAGGAGTTTGATACCGTGTGCTTGTAGGTGTGTGACACAAACATGCTTAGGTTTTACTCTCTCACCCCTCCCTGACTTGTCTTTTCCTCTGTCTGCCTCTCCCACTCCCTCTCTGGTGGATGTGTAGACCTACACCTGTTTTTCTTAGACAGCAGCATGTGTATTTTAAGTGATGCTCCTGATCAGCTGATGGCCTCTGCAAAAATTGCAGCCCTCACCTAGCTGATTGCATGTGGAACAGCTGTCGTAACATTCCCATAGCCATTTGCGTGGAAACACACTCCAATATCTAGGAACATCATGCTGGTGTTGGGCCTTTTCATTAACTGTGAGCAGGAACTAGATCTGTTGTTTGGCAAATAGCATCTCAGATGGACTGGGGATTTACCTCTAACAACATACACTGTGGAAACAGGGCAACACACCGGAGGGGGATGTGCCTGACATGACTACAGACTGTAAGTGCTGCTATACTGCATTTGGAGTAATGTTGGTTTAACAGTGTGTGTGTGGATATGGCTGTCCTACGTGTCTCAATACCTGCCATGTCAGTTCTATGTTTATGATGAATCCCCATCTGCAGGGTCATCTGCAGACTGGACAGTGTGTTGTGCCTTTGGTTTCATGTGTTACCCACGGAACATCTATCTGTGGACTGCAGAAGGTAGTGTGAGGATTGCAGTCTGTAGATGGTGAAAGCCGTGACAGTTACCGACTACATATCCCTCATAGGACATATGTTGCAACAAACCCTGTTACAACAGTAAATGTATGAGGTTATCACAGCAACATGTCAATATTGGCCCTGTGTATGTGCTTCCAGCCACAACTCTGTCAACCTTTGTACATATGTCATGCATGAAAAGGTGCATATGTGCTGTACACCATAATTAGTGTCATAATATCTGATAATAAGCCAGGGAGATATCAGACTGCTACACATGTTATGTACAGTAGGGGTTATATTTGATGACATAACCTGGACATACTGTGGTTGTTTGTACAGTACTGAGGTCTTTGTACTTATGATGAATGTCGACATTTTGTGCACTGTTAATATGTACCTTGGCCTGTGTACAGACTGTGGTAGTTGTCATCGTTCTATGTCCCATCCTATCTGATATTACATGCTGCTCCACTGTATGTTACAGTATTGGCATACATCTTTGTAGGGCCATGTGCACAAATGTCCCATACCACAGTCAGCCATCAGACCAAACTGTGTAGTGGCCCAGTATATGTAGGGTTAGTGTGTGAGTGGCACATATGAGGATGGTGGTGAACAGATAGTCCATATACTGTAATATTATGCTAGCTTGCCATATGTGGCTGTGGCTGTGTTCTCACTGGTTGTGGTTATGTGCTTTCACACAGGTGTATCTTACCCTGTGCTGTAACATGCCTGTACAGCCTGCTATATATGCAGGTACATGTGCATTCCCCCATAGGTGATGTAGGCTAGTGTTTAGCCAGTCTGCCTGTAGCCTGTACAATGCATTGTTACATGCTTAGCAGTTTAGTGTACTTACCCAGTGAGATGTCATGTGCAGATACTTGCCAGATGTACTGCTGCCTGGCCTCCCTTACCAGTCATGTATGTGAGACAGAGCAGTGGGATGCTGTACAGCTGTATGTCAGTATCTAGTGGGTAGTATGTGGCCATGGCACCCCTGTACCAGTGGTTATTACATGTCAGGCCAGACAGGGGTGTGTGAATGCATAACCTATGGTGGCATATGTATACTAGTCATTATATTTTATACCCATCTACATGGCTGTTAACAGCCATATTGTCAGGCATGATACACATGTTTTGCACTAAGGGGTTCTGTGTGTACCTCTGGACTGTACAGAGTGTGTCAGAATGTCCACACATATTGGCCAATATCTCTGCTGCAGTCGACAGGGGCAGTATGTGCTAGCAGCAATACTTCACTATGATGTCCTTAGGTTGTCTGTCAGTAGCCAATGGCACACATATGGAAAGCAGATGTGACATCCCGCATACACCATGTCTGTAAAGACAATCCCAATTACAGTAGCAATAGCATATAGAACTGTAATAGTACACACATAAAAGATTCCATTCCTGCAAACCTGTGCATTGTGTTTTTTCCTATGACCTCTCTGTGGGTATATGTTGCAGGCAATGATTGTCATTTGTATGGGTGACTATACAGTGTCCAGTTGTTAAGATGTGAACTGTAGGCATAGTGGCTGTTCCATATTTTGTGCACCTTCTACATATGTATCTTATTGTACGTATCTCTGCGTGTGTATGTTCATAGGTTCATAGGTTCATAGGTTCATACTAGGCTATCTGCCCGAGGGCATTTACAAGCCTAGCCCATCGTTTTGTGGCTTAGGCCACCCCTTTAGTATGGGGAACTATACCCATTATTTTTCTGTGCCTCTGTCGAGCAGTGATACTGAGGTAATCCCTGGGGTATATCTGCGATCTCCCATCCATTGGTCAAGATTTCTCTTGAACAAGGCCAGCGAGGTGCTCTGCCTCACATGTACCGGGATTTTGTTCCACAGCATAGGGAGTCTTTGGGTGATGAATCTATCCCTCCAGCACGTCCTATTAATAGCCGTGTCAAGGTTTAAGTCTCCCGCCCTTGTGGCTCTGATGGATCTAGATTTTTTGAGGTGAAGCATATTCATCAAATCTGGGTTTGACATGGCCTTGTATGTTAGGCAAAGGTCAGCGACTGAATAGAGCTGGAGTTCTTTCAGTCGGGCAGCATAGGACAGATTTTGAGACCCTTTATCCTTTTGGTGAGGAACTTTTGTGGCCTCTCCAGCTGCTGCAAGTGTCGGGTCAGATACATTCCGAATGGGGCATTGTACTCAATCATTGGTCTGATGAGTGATGAGTAAAGGGAGACTATGACCTCCTTGATCTAGATGAGAATCCCTCATGATAAGGTGGGCAATGTAGAAGGTCTTCCTAACTACTTTAGCTACATGGGTGTCGAATGACAGACTACTATCAACCTGGGTCCCCAGGTCCCTGATAACTTCTTCTGTGCTCAGTGGATTGCCACCTATTTGGTAGCTAGGGGTAACCTTGTTTTTCCGAAGGGTATGACTATGCATTTTTTGGCATTTAACTTTAGGCCGTGGCTCTGGCACCAGTTATCAGTTTCTGTGAGACCCTTCTGAAGGATATCTGTGTCAGATGTGTTTTCTACTATGGCGCCCAGTTTGCAGTCATCTGCAAACTTTGTCAGCCATAACCCTCCTGTGTTTGCTTGTACTTCGGAAAAGTAGATGCCAAACAAGAGTGGGCCCAGGACTGAGCCCTGTGGGACACCACTTGTGACAGGCTTTGAGTCTGACATGTGTAGTCCCATGCATATCTATATATATGTAATTATATATATATAGGTATATCTGTATCTGCAGATATGTGTCTGTGTATATGTATCCTGGGGATGTTGATAACTTCCACATTTTACAATTCCTATGGGAGCCAGACTGTACTGCATGATATGTTACCAATACCAGCCTGACATCATACAGATGGGATGTAGTACTGTTAACATCTTCTGCCCATACCATGTCAGGTCCTGGTTATGGGATCTGCAACACTTGGTAGTGTATTGCAAGGAGGACGTATTTAGCTGGGGGGGGTTATGCCTATTCATACAAGACCTATATTGTTTGGGGCCTCTCAACCCCATTAACGGTGCTTGTGGGCATATCTGTTTTTGTTAATCTCACATTGCTATCTACAGATGTATGGCCACATATACCTATATAGATATATCTATATATATATATATATATCTATATATATATATATATATATATATATATATATATATCAGCTTACATATGTATGACAATGTCCGTATATACCTACATAGCTATATATCTGCATACATATATGTACCTTGCTGTGCATATGTAGACATATAGGTGCATATATATATATATATATATATATATATATATATATATATATATATGTGTGTGTGTCAATGTAGGTATTTGCATATATATATATATATATATATATATATATATATATATATATATATATATACATATATAGATATGTTGTATCTGTTTATATATTAACATATTTACACATACACATACATCTAGATGTTGGTATACATTCTCTGTACTGTTAGATGACTGGGCTAGATGATATGTTTCTGAAAACATCAGATTTATTTATATCTGTTATGGCTTAGTGGTAAATCGCTTTGTGTATGGTGTGCAGTATCCTGGGTTCGAGCCTTGCAGAACCTGGTTATTTTGTTGCTGGGCAGAACATGGGCCGTTGGATACAGAGTGATTAAGGCACTTTAAAGCAGTTGTAAGCAGGTATGCATGACTGTTAAGAGCTGAGCACTGCTAACTTCCAGTTACACTTTCTTCTACTCTGTTAGCTTCTATAATGCTTAATCTGTGTAGGCAGTGCTTACCCCCATGCAGACGCACTTAAACACACTTACTAGTGCTTACATATGCTTAGTACTGCTTATTTGTGCTTAAACCTGCTTACTATTGCCTTATTCATTATGACACTGGCACTTCACATGTGCATTTCCTGCAGTGCTCTAGTTCAGAAATATGTGTTATTTAGTGGGTTTTGGGACAAAAAAATTTGGTTATAACATGCTTTGCCATGTAAAATAGACTGTGCTGCAGTGGGATTCGAACTGGGAATGCCTGCTTATTAGGTGGATGCTCTGCCCACTATACTATCGCTGTGCTGCTTCATTTGCATATATCTTCCATAATTTCATACCCATGGTTCCTTCCCTTGCCCCCCGAGCACCACATACACAACAACCATCCATTCTCCAGTTGCTATCCCAGCCATACCACACCTCCACACATTGCCCTCTCTCCATGTCTCGGTACTCATCCAGTATACTGTCTCGACTCAAGCTTCTTCAGGGTCTTCATCCTTTTAGTCCATGTGCGTATGAGCCTTGACTTGTTCATCTTTCGAGACACATGTAAACATCAGATTGACTCACAATTTTTGGTTTGTCCTATCAGGGATGGACCTGTTAGACTTAGTTGGTTTACAATGTTTCTTGCTCAGGTAGCATCCTGCCAGGAGTTTGAGAAGCAGCAGTTTGCTGACACACCTGCCCAGCCTCATCTCCCAGTTCCGCGGAACATCCCAGGTTTGACATTTTGAGCATGAAGCACACCCACACGCCCCCTCGACATGCACCGTTTTTTATTTTCTTACGTTTTTTGCAAGACTACTGTTCTCACATTGTGATTGGACAGGCACTGTTTTGTTAATACACATAAACTGCTCAAAATACTGTATTTGAGCAATGTACAAATGGTTGCTTGTAGTAATCTACATAATTACATACATTTCCTATACTATTGAATGACTGTGCTGGATGATATGTTTGTGATAACATCAGTTGTATGTGTAGCTGCCATGGCTTAGTGGTAAATCACTTTGCCTATAGTGTGCAAGGTCTGAGGTTTGCAACTTGGAAGTGCTGATTATTTTGTTGCTGGGCAGGATGAGAGCTTTTGGATACAGAGTGACTAAGGCACTTTTAAGCTATTGTAAGTGGGTTTGCACAGGTTTGCGCGAGGGTAAGCAATGCTAACCTCCGGTTACATATGCTTAAAGAGAGTTAGCTTCGATCTCGCTTAACCTGTTTGTGCATTGCTTACCCCTATGCAAATGGGCTTAATCCTGCTTACTAGTGCTTAAATATGCTTACTACCTCTTACTACCACTTACTAGTTCTACATTTTAGACAGTAATACTCTAATGGTTCTTGGGGAGGTGGGTGCTTTGGAAAATATATGGCGTTATCATTCATTACACAGTTTACCTTCCATTTGTATCTGTGATACTGTATGGGGCACAATACTGTATGGGGCACATGTGATTATCTGTGGATTTTGAAACATTATGACACTGACACCTCACATCTGCATTAAATGCAGTACTGCAGTTCACAAATGTATGTTATTTATTAGGTTATGCCACAAAAAATATTTATCATAGAGTGATTTGAAGGGAAAATGGAATGTACTGCAGTGGGACTCGAACCGGGAATGATTGCTTGTATGGTGAATGTTCTGTCCACTACACTATTGCAGTATTGCTTCATTTGGATATATTTTACTTTTTATCCTCTTTCTGCTATTTAAGCTGCATTAACCATAGCTAAGCGATGGACACACCTGCGCACCTACAGTTAGCTGTACTCAGATTTTTAATAAAAAAATAAGAGGGTTTCTTCATTTAATTTATATGTACTGTTGCTGTTGTACACATGGGGGACTGTTGGTGGGGATATGAGGACACCTATGAGTGATCTTGCTCATTTCCTAACACGTTCTGCTGTCCTACATTGCAGGGGCATGTTTATTCTGAGAACTCTGCTATCAGACATGCCCCCTGCACTCATACACACTCCATGTAAGCCTAGGAGCTCGGGCAGCGTGCCTTGTTAATATGCATGGCATGCTGCAGTCCTCCTCCTAAACGGGTGCTTCCGTGCAGGACTAAGCTAGTCCTGCATGGAAGATTAGTGAATCCGGGGGAATGTATATTTGGTTTTTGAACACCAAGGACTTAAAATTTATAACTATAGTAACTTGGTGATTGATGAAAAACATGGGGAGTTATTTTCAAACGGATTTAACTTTATTCCCCAGAAACAAAACAATACGCTTAATACCATATTAGATTTAAAGTTGTTTCTGAGCAACACTAACTTGAGGTTATTACTTGACAAAGGGAAAAAGGGAAATGAGGATAGGGAACAGCTTGTTAGAAAAAGGTACTTAACAACCCCCCATTGTTGTCCTCAGTTACTTTATTTGAGAAATTGAGTGAAATTAAGATTTGAACCTTACACAACAATAATGGCAAATTCTGGTGTAATAATTTGAGTAGGGAGGAACAAGATGCATTACTAGAACTTAAGAAAAACAACACTATTAGAGTCATGAAACTGGAAAAGGGTTGTGGGGTTGTCATCATGGAACAGCATGATTACAATGCCAAAATGTTTGAGTACTTAAATGATAGTGAATTTTTTTACAACAACTTCCTTTAATGAGATTAATATCTTTAATTATAGGTTGGACTTGGTGGTAGAAGAACTATTTCAGAAATATAGTTTTAGTGAAGCTGAAATTAAATATCTAAGGGTAGAAAATCCTTTCATTGCTTCTTTTTTTGGAATTACCGAAATCCACAAGTCGGCCGTGAATCCACCTATGAGACCCATAGTTGTGGCAAGAGAGTCCAAGACCAAACCTATAACTAAGCTTGTGGATTATCATTTAAAATAATTTTTTAAGGGGAAGGATCATGTGTGAAAGAGGAGGGTGTCAACTACTTAGATATTCACATTTACAAAAATAGGAGCCAGAGATGCCTTGAGTCGTCCATTTATAGGAAACCAATATATTCAATTTTTTTTTTTTACATTTTGGAAGTGATCACCTTTTTTTTTGGCAAAAAAGAAATCTAGTGAAAGGGCAGATGATAAGATTATCCAGGTTAATAATGGAGGAACAACAGCTTAAAATAGAACTTGAGAAATTAAAAGAAATGCTCAAGTTAAGGGGATACCCTGTACCCCTATTAGAGAAACAGGAAATATATGTTATTGGTAAGAGAGCATACATGTATGCCCCATTGTTGAGAAACTATGAGAATGAGATGGTTGAAAACAAGAAGGAACACAGTTCCACTTGTTGTGTGTTAACATAAGACCATTATTCCCCAAACATTAGACAGATTGTGGAAAAAAGTTGGAGTTGTGTATTTGGGGCATTTGGTTTAACTGAGAAATTGAGACAAACCCTGAAATTGTGTTTAGAAGGGGAATAAACATGAAGAATACCTTTGAAAGGAATCACAACAGTTATGTCCCAATGGGGAGGTTGTGTAAGTGTCACACCTGTAAGGAATGTAGATATATTTATGAAACCAGGAATTTGGTTGTTGAAGGATACAACAGGGTGTTGTCAATGCAGGAGAATTAAACTGCAACACTAGGGGAGTTATATATGTGGCTTTATGCCAGACATGTACTGCTTTTACATTGGAAAAACTGAAAACCAACTGAGGAAGATAATTTATCAGCACACTTATACAATAAAAAAACAGGACAGGTCAAATGCCTTATATAGACGTAGTGTGAAATGTAACAATTTTAGGAAATGTCTCTTTTCTGTGTTGGAAAAGGTGATTAGACAGGAACGAGGGGAGAACTGGTCCAGTTTTCTGGAATACAGGGCAACCTGCTGGCAGGTTTTATTGAATGCCACATGTTTTCTTGGTATTAACAATAGGATATCAGTTAGTAGTTTGCTGGGTTTAAAAGCACACAGGGTTTAGAATATATTGTATTATTACAATAAATAGTAGTATGACAGGGTATTTATTGATTTTTCACCCAGTTAGTGTAGGATGTCATGACTGTTCTACTGAAAATTAGTGAAAAACATTGACAATTATTCAACAAGGTAGAATGGTATTAATGAACTATTTTATATTGGTTGTTTTTTCAAAACAAAATGTTTTTGAAATGATGTTATTTTTCATGTTTTTTATTGTTCATATGTATTGAAGTTTTTTATTGGCTGATGGGAATTGGAATCTGTATAAAAGAGGATGTGTGTAAGGTGTTTTAATCTGATGAAGTACTGTTTTGAGTAATAAAGGGAACAAAAATGCTCATTACCTTACAATGGTGTCCTCGTCTTGTATTGCAAGGAAGCTTTGATTGTGGTGGTGATATTTCTTAGGGTTTGATGTCGATGTAATGGAAATAGTTAAAGCATCAGTCCCCATGCTAGCCAAGTATATAGGAATCCATTTATAGAACATAAGTGAAGATAAAACAGTATCTGCACTTATATGAAAAGTAAATATTGTTCCTGTTTAAAATATATTCACTCCCTGATCATGTTATGCAGCAAGAGTTGTTACAGGAATGTACTTGTCTACACTTTGGTGCTCAAGGAAGCAATGGAATGCGTAAGTTTTAAAAATGAAGCCAGTGAGTAATTGGTAGGAGAAGCTGCCATGTATTTTGCAACAATGGCTCCAGGAAGGCATCCTCTGCTATATGGAGGAAAACTTAGGATAATGTGGGGGCAACTTTAGGATAATAAACAACAAGGTAAGGTCAGGTATTAGAAGTAGGGTTCAGTACCAAGAACAGTGTAATAAATCCAAGCAGAATATCAAAGCAACAAACCACACAGCTACAGAACATAACATTTATTATAAAAAACAGAGTAACCACTTTCATGATAAAATTTCACTTTTTCAGACTGCCATGTTACAAACCATTTAGCTATTTAAGCATTTGTGCATCCTATCAGCTAAAAACAATTTCTAGCATGCAATATAAACAGTCACTGTATTAACACACACCTTAATGAATCTATACATAAACATAATACTGAAAATAAAATACTAAAAATAAACACACCCTGAAATACTGCAACATATAACACAACAAACTATAAATAGCATCAGTGTGGCAAATTACGAGCCTGAAGAAAAGGTTTCAAGTCACAGCATCATTAATCCCTGGTGCCCTATCCGCTCTAAACACACTATCCATGTTTGTTCCGCCATCTCAGTTTGATTTTTTTAAATCCCCACCCCTAGTATTTTCTTTCAAAACTTCTAATACAAAAAACTTAAACATATGCTGTGAACCTTCACTCTTAACATGTCGTGCTACAGTGCTGCTTTCCTTTTCATTTCTAATGTCACTAACATGTTCCAATATATGCTCTTTAAGTGAGCAATTCATCTTCCCAGTATAGAAAATACTGTGAACCTGGCAATAACTAAAGTAAACCACATTTCTGGTCTTACAGTCAGCATAGAACTTACATTCAATAGCTATGCCTATTCCTGCATGCATATAGCTAAGCCTAATCATGCATCCCAAATCTCTGACAAGTTCTGATACCCTTGATAAATGTAAGCAGGGGTTTGAAGATGAAACATGTACAAGCAGGGGCCTGGGAGATAAACCATTTGCAGGCTGCCTGTGTCCATTAGAGACATAGGTGCCAAACCAGGGATGAATTTCCTGTTCTCCATCCATTTGTCCAAGTTACACTTGAGTTGAGTTAGGGAGGAACTCTGCTTCACATGGATGGGGAACCTGTTCCAGAGACGGGGTCATCTCTGGAATACATACCTGTATCTCTAGCAGATCCCCTTTATATCACAGGCAAGGTTTAAGTCTTTGGAATGGGTAACTCTGGTGCTGTTTATTTTGCAGATATGCAGAAGATCAATCAGAGAGGGGTCAGACAATGTCCTGTATGCCAGGCATAGGTCTCTCCTCAACAACAGGGATAGGACTTGAGGCAGTCTGCATAAGACATTTTACTTACGACCTGTATTCTTTTAGTGAGGAACCTCTGTGGACATTCCATTTGTTGGATATGCCTGGTTAGGTACATACCAAAGGGGCATTGTACTCAATGATATGTTTGATGAAAGCAAATACAATGAAACTAACTTTCTTGGACATAGATGTCATACCATTGTTTATAAGTTGTTCAGCATAGAATGATTTCCTTACTACTGCACACACATGAAGGTCAAAGGCCAACTTAAAGGGGTGTGTTGTCAAAATGATAGTTACCAGGAGTGAATGAATTCCTGAAGGATACTATTATGCATTTCTTGGCATTTAGTTTTAGTCCATGGCTCAGACATCAGTTGTTTGTCTGTGTCAACCTTTCCTGAAGAACATTTGTGGCAGTGCAGGATGCAATGACAGATCCTAATTTGCAATCATCTGCAGATTTAGTCCTCCAGAGGTCATTGACATTGGCCTTGACTTCAGAGAACTGCTGAAAAGGAGCAGTCCCAAGACCAATCCCTGAGGGACTCCACTTGTGACTGGCTTCTTTATAGAGGTGGACTCCCCAACTCTAACTTGCTGGGTCAAGTCTGTGAGCCAGTTGGCTATCCACTGGGTGACATAAGGGTTTATACCTAACCTCTTGAGTTTATCAACAATGCCTGAGTGGGATATTGTGTCAATGCCTTGGACAGGTCAAGGTAGGCAGTGTGAAGCATTTTGCCCTCATCCATTGCTTCAGTGACCTTCTCAAACAAGTTCACCAGGTTGAGAAGGCATGACCAGCCTTGATGAAACCAAAACAGGTTGGGCACAATGTCTGGAGGTTCACAGTATCATTATTAATCATTTCCATGATAATTCTCTGTCCTCCATAACTGCAGTGGTTAAAACATATGCTTTTCATGCACAATGTAGGTATCTCTGTGACTGTAAGTGATATTCAGAATGCATAAACAGCAATGTTATACATCTCAATGCCATCCAAGCACTGGCTTTATTTTTCCTGGTCCAGATTGAAATGAATTTTGAAATTAACAGGGCTTATTGTCAGAGATACATCTTATATAAATGTTTGGAAAAAGATTATTGTATGACAGTAACTACATTAGATAGAGCCATACTACAAGAATGAACCTGTTCAGCTGTTTGTGAGCTTTCATATGATATCTTGCACTTCTTTTTACAATAATTGGATTTTGAAATATTTAGAGAACTATGAAAACTGTAATAATGTCCTTAATGGCACATATAGTTAACCTGCAATAAGTCCTGGGCCATTCAAATCAAATGGCAGGTATCAATAGCAATTTTATTTGTTATTATGTAGGGTTTTATGTGATACCATTTAATCAATTTTAAAAGTTTTGTTTCTCTAATTTATTAAATGAAATATGACATGTTTTATCTTATTGAACTGCATATGAGACTTCAGTGCTGCATATTTTTGCATGATATCAGTACTATTTTCAGTATGTCTCTCCAACATGTGAACTCATCAATAAACATGCAGCCTACAGTTATCTGGAAATATAACAGCCCATACTAACATACAGAATATTTTACCATAACATTATATGGTATCACCATGGGTGTTCATGCTATTCGTGCAGGTTCCATGTCCTCCTGATATGATGTTCAGCGTGTCCTCCTTTATGTCAAGTGTAGTGAAGTACAATTCTAAATGATAGCAGCAAAGGATGCCAATAGTTTAGATATATACCTTAAAGTGATGTGGCTGTTCTGCTGCTAAGGGTAACATACAAAATGCACTTTATGATGACAGAACTCCAGGTGGTGTCAAGTAGACATCACAACACTCAAATGAAATGCCAAATTGCATCCCTGGATATGAGAGATATTAACGGCTTGACTTCATGTAGATATCTAGGAGCTAAGGAAATAAAAATGTATAAATCAAATAACAGGCTTTCATTTTTAGAGGTATGCAATAAGTTCCTGAGTAAAACTCATTTGCACAGCTATGATTTGCATGTAAGTAAAGCATAGACCTGACTTTGACAAGGAAATCAGGGTTAATGCCATTCTATACAAATGCTTGTTTGTTTGTATTTTTTTAACCAAAGAAGGCATGTGGACCACAACGGCAAAAGGGAGTTATCTCTGAATAAATAAAATATATTTTAAATCAAGAAGACAGGACTATAATAAAGACATATATATATATATATATATATATATATATATATATAATTGTTTATATATATATATATATATATATATATATATATATATATATGAACATAAATGTCGACTAACCATAATATTGATGGAAACAGACTGTGACTGAAACTCTGGTGTTGACTGTAAATAGATATTTAGTATTTTTATGTTCTTTTATTATTTATTTTTAAATATATTTAAACTTTTCATTGTGGCTGGTCCTTTTTAGAAAATATATTTAGGTTTTGCGAGTATTTGCATATATTTATTTGGTGATAACTCTGGTCACTCCTGAAAGCCTTGCAATTTGGTCAAGATTACCATTTGTATTAGTATTAATTTCACTCAGTATAATTGGGTACCCTTGTTAGAGCCTTAAAGTAGTTGGCAGGGGTTCTGGTGACAGTGATAACTACCTTATAGTCTGGGGAGAAGGCACAGCAGGTGTATCTTTGTCAGCCTTTCCCAGGTGTGTGTGTGCGTGTCTGTGTGTGTGTGTGTGTGTGTGTGTGTGTGTGTGTGTGTGTGTGTGTGTGTGTGTGTGTGTGTGTGTGTGTGTGTGTAAATCAAATTCAATGAATGTGTCTGTGTCAGCTTCTTTGAGAGGGACACAAGGCACTCACCAGTGATATTTAGGAAGGAAAAACAGATGGAGTTAGAAACATTAGAAAGACAGCAGCATTTGGAGGCTGAAGAAAATGAGAAGCAGCATCAACATGATAGGGAGATACTGACTCTTTTCCAGGGTCATGGAGGTAATGGGGAAGGGAATAACTGAACCCCAAAAGCAATAAGCATTGGGATGCTGAAGAAAATGAGAAGCAGCATCAACATGGAAGGGAGATGCTGACTCTTTGACAGGAACACGGAGGTAATGGTGAAGGGAATAACTGAGCCCCAAAAGCAATAATGGTCAGTAAATTTCTTTCATGGTTTACAGAGGGTGATAATTGTGATAGTTTTATTCATATATTTGAAAGGGTATCTAAGCAGTACAACACTGACCAAGGTCTCTGGGTATGGTTCCTGACCATCTTACTCCATGGTAAAGCTGGAACTGCTGTTTCTAAATTGTTTGATATTGATTGTTTAAACTATGAGAAAATCAGGAAATGTTTACTTGAATGCTTTAAGTTAACACCTAAAGTTACAGAAAAAAGTTACATGAGCAAGGCAGATAAAAGTGTGTGTGATTATACTGGCGAGTTAAGCGCTTATTTTCATAGGTGGGTGAGTGGGTGTCAGGGTGGGCAGACCTTTTGGTGAGGGAACAAGCCCTTAACATTTTGCCTGAGGACATGAGAATCTGATTGGCAAACCAAGAGTGCAACTCTGCAGATCAGCTGGGAAAAAATGAGGATCTCTACTTAGCAAGCACAGCATCACTGCACAGGAAAGGGATACCCAGTGCTGCACATCGATATAAGGGAAACCATGGTGGGCAGCCTAAACTGTGCCAAAAGACTCTGCCAGTAACAGGGGAAGCCACTAGTTCAGGTACATGGCCAGAATCAAGGGTTAAATGTTTTAAATGTAACCAGTGGTGCCATATACATATAAATGTCCATGGAGACCAGGTGGGGGAGCCAGCAAGTGAGAATAACGATATGCCAGTGGTAAGTGTCTGGAAAACAACAGGGGTGCCAAACTATCACAAGAGGTGATATCCTATCTTAGTGGATGGAAAACATGCCACTCCTAATAGATACACAGCCTCTAACATACCCATTGTGAAGCCTGCAGTGGTTAAAGGGGAACAGTACTTGCTTGGGCAGTCCACTCCGGTCAGAGAATTAGGAAGTACCCCATTCCAAATGACTTTGGCCAGGGTTCACCTTGACTGAAAGGGTGGCAAAGGAAGCAATCAAGTAGGTGTGTTTGAGGATATCCCTGCAGATGTCTTGATAGGGAATGATTTTGATAATACAGTACCTTGTGTGCAGGCAGTTACACACAGTCATGCTTGGAGACAGGCATGTAGGTCCAGTAGCCTGGGGCAGATCCAGACAGACCTCACACCTGAAGCCAGAGCTAGTAGTGTGGCTATTTCAGGTAGGGATCTACCCTGTAGCATTGATCTTGAAGGTGAACTACAGCTGCTGGTAGGTACTGATGTTCCCTTGGACAGAGTGACTGCAAGGGCAGAGGTGAGTAGCAGTACCCAGGCTGACAGGGAAGCACCACTGTTGGAGGATACCAGACTTCCTGTGGAAGGGGAGCTGGGAAGAGTCACAAAAGTAGAGTTGACACAGGCTCAGCTCTCAGACTCTACACTAGGAGGCTTGAGGGAGGTAGCTAGGGAGGTACCTGATTCTCAAGGAAAAGGTGAATCTGTGCTAGGCTTTCCTGTGTGTGTGTGTGTGTGTGTGTGTGTGTGTGTGTGTGTGTGTGTGTGTGTGTGTGTGTGTGTGTGTGTGTGTGTGTGTGTGTGTGTGTGTGTGTGTGTGTGTGTGTGTGTGCGTGCGTGTGTCTGCACGCTCGCACTTGATGTTGAGGATGAAGTGGGAGAAAAGTTGTTAGAGTCTGCACTGCTCTGAACTATAGCAAAGTGTATATGTAAACTTCTTGCTACAGTTAACTCACAATGTTTTTATTTAAGAAGCCACAGTATAGCCTCTTAAATCTGAAGCAACACTTATTTTATAAAGACTGTAAATTTAGGATTGATAATATATCTTCCAAAAAATGGGAACATGACCCTTCTCTGACAACAGTGCACATAAACTGGCACTGAAACTTCTTTCACACATCCAGTTACAAACAGAAACTTGTCTTTGAGCATTATGCAGAATGCAGTGGTGTTAGTTTGCTCTATTTAACCACTTGAGTAATGCACTCTATTTTTATGCTGGTTGGTTATTCATTTCTTAACTGGGTATGTATACTAGGTACAAGGCAGTCAATAAAAACAATATTTTTACCACAAGAGCTAATAAGAAATTTATAAGGAATCTGCATGGATGATATTACACATAAAGTAGCTATGTGCACTTATATAGATCTGTAAATGATTGAAGGTACTGCAGGTTATGAAGTTGCAAAGTGTTTAATAAACTTCGACCCTTTACCTTCCATAGGTTTTAAAGGACAAGAAGACAGTAACTATAGATGAAAGATAAACAGTTAGCCTACAAAGATTTAAAGAAACAAATGACGTGTAAGCTTAATAGTGCCCCTAAAGACGCCTGAGGTTTATATTGCTAACTAGATCTAAGAGGAGCTTTGAGTCCTTGCTTAACCATGATTATGAAAACACTGACACTAAGTGAATTCTTAACATATTTATGTAAGGATTTCTGAAGGTCATTTAGGGTGGTAACGGAACTAATATCCTGTGGTGTTTTGTTCTAATATTCAGTTGCTAACTTGGAACATTACCATTTGGCTATTGCTATTGTGAAAGATGGTCTAACAAGGAGATTGACATTTGTATTTCTGAATGTATAGGTCGAAATTGCATATCTGAGCACTAGTCTGACATTAGGCATACAAATATGATGAATGCATTATATAAACATCTCTCCAAAATACTTGAGAACTACCATTTTATGCTTAGAAGCATTCAGAATACTTTTATCTGAAGTAAATCTTTTTGGTGTTATCATCTATACCCATCTTTCTTATTTGTTCATTTATTTATTTTATTTTACGGTTTGTTTACTTGGATAGTCCATTGGGCCAAGAAGAGACCATTTTCAATGGAGTCCCAGGGAGAAAAGCTCCATGAACAACAATATAATATGAAGACAATCCATTTACATGTATGTAATACTATTGACTAACAATGGCATTACACAACATGACAAAAAATCCAGAATTGAAGTGAAAATACAGTCAAAAAAGCAAAAGGTAAAACTACACACAGACACACACATAAGTCAATTAAAATAAGAAAAATCCGTTGGTGCATATCCCTGTTAAATTTGTTAGAATGTGAAATAACACAGGGTTGGCATTACAGTTTTACATGAAATCTTAGCAGAGTTAAAGTAAGCTGGGGGATAAGAGGTGTTAATTGTTGAATCTAAGAAGGGTGGGGGCAATAAAAAATAGAGCAAGAGTAGGAGTAAATGAGAAACATGAAGATGGTAGTAGTCAGAGAAGCTCAGTATGATGAAGAGAAGAGAGAAGTAAAGGAGTGTGAGAAATGGGGAAAAAGAGGTGAGTCATGTGATATGACAGCAGGAACATTCCCAGAGGGTTTTGAGATGGGAATGAAGCAGGGTCTTAAAGGTAGAGTGGTTGTCTGCAGTGCGAATAGGAGGTGGCAGGGAGTTCCAGAGGTGAGCTAGGGAAAAGGATAGGAGATGTTTGCCTGGAGGATGACCAGGCTTGCGCAGTTCAAGCAAATTCTGGTCATTGGATCTTAGAAGTATGTTGGGTAGGTGCATTTTGAAAGAAGAGGCAAGGGAGGGGCAGACGGAGGGATTAAAGATGAGTTTATGCATGAGTATGTTAAAAGTTAAGTAAGATGGTTGGGAGGTCCGAGCCGATTTAGTTTGTGAAGGGCATTGCAGTGGTGGGAGGAGGATTTATAGCCAGTAGCAAACTTAGAAATTTTGTTATAACAGGAGGATATCTTTGTTTTTAGAGAAGACTGAAGGTTGGTAAAAAGCGGGGCATCATATAGGAGAGAAGGAATGACGAAGGTGTTAGAGAGTACAAGTTTAGTAGTGGGAGTGATATAGCGGTTATGGCGGTAGAGCATGCTGAGCTTCTGGTGGGTTTTCTTTATGTTAGTTAGCAGGTGGGTGTCAAATTTTAACTGTTCATCAATAAGGACTCCTAGAAGCTTTGCATGGGATGCTACCTCAAGAGAGGTATTGTTTTGACTAGTAATGGAGAATGAGTTCTTGTCTATAACGGTACTTTTTGTAGTGGAAATTAACATAATTTTAGTTTTTGATGCATTGAGTGATAGGTGGTTGTCTATCATCCAATGTTCGGTATAAGAGAAAGCACAGTGGACAGGTGGACAGTAGTCTCTCCTTTGATAATCACACTGCCACAGTAGTCAGGAAATCCTTCTACATGGCACACCTCATCACAAAAGGTTTCTCATCCAGAAAAAAAGAGGTAATTGTTCCCCTCTACTGATCACTCATTAGACCCATTATAGAGTACAACGCCCCTTTTGGTATGTACCTCACAAGACATCTACAATAACTGGAAAGGCCACAGAAATACATCACAAAGAGGATTACCAGCCTCAAACAGATGCCCTACTCAGACTGGCTCAAAAAACTCCAGCTTTATTCTGTCACATATCGCCTACTCAGAGGCAATCTCTGCCTAACATAAAAAGCTACGTCAAACCCAGAGCTGTTGGACATGCTCCACATAAAGAAATCCCAATCTCTCCGAGCTACATGCTCTAGGGACCTAAACCTTGTCACCACAATAAACAGAACATGCTGGAGGGATAGATTCCTGTCTCAGAGACTTCCCATATTCTGGAACAAACTACCTATCTATATCAAACAAAGCTCCTCATTAGCACTCTTCAAAAAAAATCTTGATGATTCGATAGGAGATAGGAAATTCACCCCGGGGATCACTTCTGTGGCTCTGCTTGACAGGGGCACAGGAAAATAATTTTCTTGGGTAGCAAAAGCCAGGGTACCATTTGGCTAGGCTTATTTAGCCTAGTACCTACCTATGAACTTATGAGTTAGTTTTAAGAGAGTGAAGGTGGAAGTGGCAGAGCAGATGATCATAGAGTCATCTGCGTATTGAATCAGTTTAGCACTAGGAATGTTTTGGTGGAAGTCATTTATGAAAATGTTGAAAAGTAGGGGACCCGATATGAAACCCTGGGGTACACCTGTAGGTGTATTAAGGAAGGAGGAGGTGGCTTTTATCCATTTGACAGCTTGTTGTCTGTCAGAGAGGTAACTAGAAAATCAGTTGACAGAAGAGTGGGATAGGTTTAGATTAGAGGGTTTAGATAGGAGAAGGTTATGGAAGATAGTGTCAAAGGCCTTGGTTAAATCCAGAAGCAGAGTGGATACTAGACAGCTGGTATCCCGGGCTTTGTTGACAGTTTTGAGGAATGAGAGGAGAGCGGTTGTGGTACTGTGGTCAGGTCTAAAACCATGTTGTGTGGGGTAAGTAGGTAGTTGTCTGTGAGGTAGGGTAGAAGTTGAAGGTGGCTACACTTTTCTAGAACTTTTGAGATAGGGGATAAGATAGCGATTGGTCAGAAATTGGGAATGTTGTTGTTATTACCTCCCTTGTGAAGGGGAATGATATAGGCCTTTTTCCAGAGTATGGGTACATAGTTTTTTGGGACCGAGCGGTTTATTAGAACGGAGATGGGAAAGGTGATGGCATCAGCAGCAATTCTGAGGAAGTAGGAAGAAAGGTCATCAGGGGCATTTTAACATGGTTTCAGTTTCCAAAGAACTTTTTTTATAGTGGAGATAGGAATGGGTTTGATAGTGAAGGAAGGGGGCTGGAGGTGGTTGTGTTAGGGGAGGGAGGGATAGGAGGAGGTGGAAGTGAAGTTTTGTTGGGGAAGGAAGTAGTTCATTTGGCTATAGAATCAATAAAGAAGGAGTTAAATTAGATGGCTAAGGACAGGTCTGGGACATTTGGGTCAGGGCAGGGGTTGTCTCTTTTGCCAGGATTGAGGAGTGTGGAGATGCCATTCCAGAATTTTTGGGGGCTGGTCTTGTGGTTATTTTGAAGGGTGGAGAATTAGGATTTGTGATCGGACGCAACAAGTTTTCAGGGTGGTATGGGTTTTATTTTTCTGGTAATGTTTCCAGGCTTTGTCACAGAGATGCATAATGGTTGTAGTTTCTTTGCTTAACCATGGGACAGTTTTACTTTTAATTCTTTTGTTTCTAGAGGAAGCAAGGATTTTTAACAGATCTAAGAATATAGTATTAAAGTAGGCTACTGCATTACCTAGGGAAAGGGTTTTTAGTGGACTCCAGTTTGTGTGTTTTAGAGAGCTGGGAAGGTTTCAGGGTTGAAGTTTTTGAGGGACCGGGAGGAGATGTAAGGAGGAGGGAAGATGACAAGCAAAAGAGGGTAGATGATCACTAAGAGTGTCAGAGATGTATTGAAGGTGGGAAACAAGAATCCAGTCAAGAGTAGTACCAGAGGAGAAGTGTTTTGATGGCCTGGTAGTAGAGTTTATTAGTTATGAGAAGATGTATAAGTTTATGTTGTGTGAAGAAGTAGGCGATTGAATATCGGTCCAGTTAATATTAACGTCACTGAGGATTATGGTCTCATTGGTAATGTTAGAGGAGAACCAGGACAGGATATCCTCAGGAATGTGGATATTGTCTCCTGAGGGAATGTAAAGAGCGGCTACACAATATGTGTTTACTTCTGTTCATTTGGAGAAGGGCCAGGGTTAGTTTGGCATTGGTGAATTGGGGTATGGGTTTGGTGAAGTGAGCAACTGTAAAGGAAGAGGAGTAGAGAAGAGCTACTCCACTACCTTTTTTGAGGGTCCTGTCATTTCTAATTATATTGTAGCTGGGTGGAGTGATTTCAGGATCTTTTATGTGTGGCTTTAACCAGGTTTCAGTAACAGATAGGATATCTGGGTGGTTATGTGTAAGCCAGGCATGGAAGTTTGGAATCTTGTTACATAAGCTTTGAGCATTCAATGTAGTGAAAAGGTGAGATTTGCAGGATGAGGAGGGAGAGGGAAGGGATGGGTTTGAATGAAGAAAGGGACCAGAGTTTGGGTGAATGTCACCAGAGAGAAGATTGGTAATAAGTTGTTGAATATGAGAAAGGAGGAATTTAGATGGCTTAGTGTCCTGTTTGAGAGTTGGGTGTTGTGTTATAGTAGTGTTGTTAGGGATTGGGAATGAGAGGCAGTGAACACAAGTGCATTTATAAGGGAATAGGAGGTTGCTAGTGAATAAATAGAGATGAGAGGATACAGTAGTTGTGGGGTGTTTAACATATGTTGGGTATGTAGAAGTTATATGAAAGGAGGGAGAGTAATTAGAATTAGGAGGACTGGTGAGAAGATGAAGGTAGGTTAGGAAGAGAAAAAGAAGAGGAAGGAGTACAAAGGAGGTGGGTTCTAGAGGCATAATGGTGTTTGAGTATTGTGGTATTGGGGAATCATCTTGACAGTATGCATGCTTTCAGGTGTGCACCTACTACAAGAACCATACATTGTTTATCTACATCTAACAGTTAATACATAGGAGTAAGTGAAGAGAGTCTCCATTTGCATAGTGTGTAAGTCTAGGCAAGCCACCTAACCTGACAGTGTTGTTAGATTGCCTGTGATAAGGGGGTCATGCCCAGGTGGTTTGTCTAGTTAACAAATAAGTAAAATAAAGTAAAAACATAAGCTCGTGTTCTATACTGCCCATGGCTTGTAATGCTGTTTACTCCTCCCTCCTCTTGCAGCACTGTTGACACTTCCTAGCTGACTATTAGCACTACTGGTAGCATTGTAAGTTTGTTAGTAATCGCTGTACTTAAACACGTCATATTATAAATATATACTTAAGGCCATTCACATTTACCTCTGTTTTCAGTAGGCTGGATCACAATGTATTTTCTTTCTTCCCTTCCCATTATATTTTATTTATTTATTTATTTATTTTATTTTATTTGCAGTTTGTTTGCCAGGATAGACCGTTGGGCCACAAGGAGCCCATTTTCAATGGAGTCCTGGGGAGAAAAGCTCCAGAAAAATACAAATACATAGTACACATTGCATATATACATTACAGATTATTTCATAGGAATGCAAAGTAAATATGATAAGAAAAGGTTAACAATTATAGAATTCATCAGTATAGTTCATTAAACAGCAATAAAAAACACTTTTATATAAAAAAAAGTAGCAGCATAGGGTAACTGTTAAGTAGTTGGTCAAATAGTTCAATAGAGCTGTGGAACTATAGGAGACAGTGATGGCATAATTAGTTCTATGAGAGTAGGAAGTGGTATTAGAAGGATAAGGTAGGATGGGGAACAGAACACCTTCTTGAGTATTACATGTTTCATGAGTTTCATTGTGGCAAGATTTGATGTATTTGCATTGTAAAAGGTTTATCTGAAAAGGATGGGTTGGGTTGAATGTATGTAGAAAGAAGGCTGCAATCGATTACACTAAAAATTATGCAACAGAGTGTAAGGCTTGTTTTTGGTATGTCACTAAAAGCTGTTGATAGCTCTCTGGAACACATTACCTAATCTTGAGGGAATACGAAATGTACTACGAGTGTTTTCCAGTGACTGAGGACGCCTACAGCTCCTCATCATGTGGGAAGTGACAATGGCAGTCACAGTAATAGCTATTAATGAATTTAAGAGTGCAGAGACAGCCAGAGAAAACTGACCAAAGTTACTGGTGATGAGCTAGATAAAGGGAAACAGCTCCTTTCATATAGTATCTGTAAAGTATGAGGGCAGGGGTCGAGTGGTTCATAACAGAGTGTTGAAGGCATTCTTTGAAACAATTCTAAGCTTAAATGCAGTGAAAAATATGGATGAGTTTTGAAGAAATTGGAAACAGCCTAGTGAGGACTGGATGGTCTGCCTGCAAGATGTGGATATGCCAGTTTGTTGGGCATTTTTTTTTCAGTTGGTAG
Organism: Protopterus annectens; assembly: GCF_019279795.1. Lineage (NCBI taxonomy): Eukaryota > Metazoa > Chordata > Ceratodontiformes > Protopteridae > Protopterus > Protopterus annectens. The sequence goes on from NC_056746.1 coordinate 757,680,479, forward strand.
CTGAAATGATTCTTAGATATACTTTTTTGTTTAGCAATGGCCAAAATAAAAAGACCAACTATAATTTTCTGTAAGTCATTGGTAATGCAGCAACTATAAAAGTGAAACAATATCCATATTATACTAAGAGAATCAAAAGTCCGATATTAATACCAAATAAGTTGATTGCTGCCACAAAGGACAGGAATATGAAAGTGCAACTTGTTTCACTGTGGGAAGGAATGGGGATAATAAGACATGGATATGGTATGTTTCAGGGAATGAGTATGGAACTGGGTAGTTCAAATAGAAGGAAGAACAAACAAATAAAAACATTGCGTGCTGCCTGTATGAATCAAGATCCGAGTACAGAAAAGAAGCTTACTGTAGGGGTAGGTTGTCCACCAACACTGGGACAAAATACCCATTGAATGGTGAGGCTAAAAATTCAATAAGTTTATGAATAGGTGCTGATAAAGGGTCAGCATTATTTTGACATGCCCAAAACACAAACATTTTCCATTTACTGATATAAACTTTACACGTAGATGGTTTATGAGAGGCCAAAGGTATGTGTTGGACAGGGGAATAGGGCATAGATTGTCAGGGTGTTAATGGAATTGGCAAAACCAAGCTATTAGTTTCAGGTTCAAGATATCTGGGTGGATCATGCCTGTCATGAGGATTACTTTGCTCTTCAGCCCGATTGCTTTCTATAGGAATTTGTTATTAGAGGAATCGGAGGAAAGGCATAAAGAAGACCAAAGGGTCAATTGCGGAGAAGAGCAACCTTCAGTGATTCCCCTGGGGGGATTAGGGCACAGTAGTTGCTGCACTTGTTGTTTAGGGGAGAGGCAAAAAGATCACAGTAAGGCTGACCCCACTGATGGAATATTCTCTCCGACACTTTTGGATTGAGTGACCACTTGTGAGGAAGGAGTATGCATCTGCTCAATTTGTCTGCTATCTGTTGGACTTCCTTGGAATGTGCATTGCTATGAGAAAGCATTTGGAAAGAAATTACCTACTGCCACACTCTGAGATCTTCTTGAAACAAGGAATAGGACTTCATTCCGCCGTGCTTGTTGATGCACCAAACTACTGGCATGTTGTCCTTTTGAATCGTAATTGTCCCTGAACGGAGAGCATTCTGAAAGCCTGCAATACTAAAAAACACAGCTCTCAGTCTCATCTCTATGAGATTGATATGCAAGTTGGCCTCTGTGGGGACCTAGTGACTTAGACAGTGCTCCCCAGATAATGTCTGCCCACCCTAACTTGGAAACTTGGTCACTGTGCCCTTGGGTTGAGAGGGGGTGAAAGGACAGCCTTGTAGAATTTTTACCAACTGACTTTACCATTTGAGATGTCTCTAGCAAATGTTGGTGATTGTAATCAAAGTTGATATTGGTTGGTATAGTATTAACCATTGTATTGCAAGCAGCCATTGTAAAGTTCTCATGTGAAATCTGGCTAAGGAGTCTAAATCCTAGGGCCTGTAGAATCAAGCATGCAGTTTCCTTTTTGCTGTTGATTATCTTCATAACTTGCAATCTGATTTTCTGTAGTCCCAGTGGTGGAAGAGAGGCTATTGTTGTCTTTGTGTTCAGAATAGTTCCTATGAATTCCAAGGTTTGAGTTGGTTCGAGATGAGATTTTTCATAGTTTATGGTTATACCCAGATAGGAGCATGTATGGAGAACCTCTAACAACTGATGCCTGGTCGGAGCAGTAATGAACCAGTTATCTAAGTACAGAAACACCTAGAATCCCAGCAGTTTCAAGTGAGCTGGTACTACTGCCATGCTATTGGTGAACACCCTTGGGGCTTTGGTGAGACCAAAGGGCAGAACTCTAAACTGATAGAGACTGGCTCCCATCCAGAAATGGAGAAACTTTCTGGATCACCTGTTCCTCTTTATATGATAGTATGCATCCTGAAGGTCTTTTGAGCACATCCAGTCTTACTGTTCCAAAAACTGAAGAATGGACTGAACTGTGACCATCTGGAACTTTGTTTGTCAAACAGATTGGTTCAAAACAGTGATATCCAAAATTGGCCTCTAGTCCCCTGTCTTTTTTGGCACTAAAAAAGAATCCCGACCAAGTTCCGAATTTTCTCTGGTCAGGCAGGATTTCTTGGATGACTCTTTTTTCTAACAGTCCTTGAATTTGTAGTACTGTTTATTCCCTCTGACTGGGTGGGACATTGGGGATTCTTTTGCAAAAGGGAGGGGTGGAAGGGAAAATGGTATAATATAACCTCTGGAAATTATCCTGTGCACCAACATTTTGTTTCTAGACAGGCTGTCTGTTGCAGGGATAGTCGACCCCCAGATACATCTAGAGGAAGACAATCAAGCATCCTTTCAGGAGCGTTGAAAGGGTCTACCCAAGAAAGACTCTCTGTACTCTTGGTTTTGCAGGCCTCCTCCGCTGCGAGGGCGGAGTCCTCCATTCAAGTCCCCACCTGCCACCTGGAGGAACCACTGCCAAATGTGTCTTGAAAAGTGACTTTTTGAACCACATCTTTTAACTACTTTGCTGATTCCTTGAAAAGGATCATTGAGGAGTGGAAAAATGTATGCCCATGGCAGACAGGGTCTTTCCATCTTTCTCACACCTAGACAAAGTGTCTTTAACTTTAGGGTCAAACAAGTACGTGCCATCAAAGGGAGCACTGATGAACAAAGACTTGAAGGGGCCATCAAAGGGAACATTGATGAACAAAGATTTGAAGGGCTCTGCAAAACCACATAACCACATCTAGGCATGTCTCGTGATGGTAAAGCCTGAACTCGCTGCTCTTGTTATCCCTTCAGCTGCATGAGAAATGAGCCTCATGGACGAGTTGGATATGGACTGTAGGTTAGCCAACTGAGAAGCAACAGATTACTGAACCTCTTCACAGATGGCTCCTGAAAGGATATCTGAAAGTTCTTTAATCAGATCCCTCCATAATCTGGTGAAATTTGCCAAGAAATTCAAGGACCATAACACAAAGGTCATTGAAGCATAAACTTGTTTCTCAAACCTATCTGTCACCCAAGACTCCTTGCTGTGTGGATGAATAGAGGAACTTTCCTCAGCTAGTTCCTTTTGTGTTGCTGCTGCTATGACCATGGAATCAATAGGCAAACCTTTTGACCAGAATGGTTTATCCTCCAGGGCAGTGATACTTTTGTCAGGTCTCTGGGGAACGGGTTCAATGGTGTCAGATGCCTTCCATGCCTGCTGAGAGATCAACTCAATGAGCTCATTGGTGGGTGGAGTTACCCAGGATGTAGATGGCCAGGTACCAAAAGCCTGCAGGTTCACAAACTCCTCAGAAGGATTATTGGACTTCCAATCACCTCTCTGTTTTAAGATTTCTAGGGTGTCTCCAAAGGAGACATCATCAGTAGGTGATCTTGAGGATCCTCCACCCTCATCAAAGTCCATGTCTTCTGTGAAAGATTCATCCAGGGAGTCAAAGTGCTTCCTCTTAGGGACCTTCTCAGTGGGATGATCTGGGGAGGTATCAGGAGAAGAGGGTATTCCTTTCTGGGACTCCTGAGGTTTTTGGTACTCACAGTCCTTGTGGAGGCAAGGGTTGAGACTTTGAATGTAGGTGTGAAAGGGATTTGTGTTCTGAGTAGGACTGACTGCTACAGTCATAGTTCTCCCCATATCCCCAAAACATGATCCTTCTAGTAAAGATCCAGAAGTGTAGGCTTATGAACTGTGATCACCTCCTGCTCTGAGAAGATCCTTCTTGAAGCAGAAGCAGGAGCCAAGCTGATCAGTGCCAAAGCCTACAGGTGCAGAGAAGGCTCTGAAAATATAGGAGTCGACTCTAGCCCATCAGAACTGACAGGACATATATGGGTCTGAGAGGTCTCCGGTTACAACTAAACTGAATAGCTCAGAGAAATTATCAGTTCCAAAAATCAAAACATCTTTGGTTCTGACACAGATGGCACCAGGCAGCATGGAACCATAGTCTCTAAGACTTTAAGTAAAATTAGAAAAAGTAAAGGAGGAGTAGTTGAAGAATGAAATCCTTGACCTGTCGGGGTAGGAACTGAGGTGGATCCTGTTATATCCTGCGCCCAAAGGAATTTTCTCATCAGTCCCTCCACATCGTCTTTGGTTAGGCTTTTAGAAGAACAGGCTGATATTATAGAAGGCTATTTAGGTCTCCCCAAGGGTGAATAACTTGTTCTTGGAAGAAATATTTTGTTGAACCCTGTTAACTGTGGTGTCAGATCTGAGGATTTCAGCACCAAAGTTTGTCCTTGACCTGGAATTTTAGGAACTGAAGAGCTAGCCAGTTCTGATAGCTGAGTTATCTTAATTATCTGTTCCGCTGAAACAGTCAGAACTGATATTTGTGTCTTTTTTCTGTCTGTTCTGAAGAGGAAGATGCAACTGAAATTTTCATATTTTTTGAACTCTGAGCCAATGGAGATGTTGGCACTGACAAACTTTATTTCTTCACCTTCTCAGATATGTTGGAAGATGAAGAAGGAGATGGAACAAAATCAGATTTACTTCTTGATTTTTCTTTAGAAGAAGTGGCTCCAGATAATGCCTTGCTAAAAGAAGATGGAAACAGCCTTTTATGATTAATTTGCTTTTCCCCTTGACAACAGCTCTATGGCTAAAGGAGTGGCAAACAGAGCAAACGTCTTGAAGATGGAGGGGGCCCAGACAGTAAACACATAAAGAATGATTGTCAGAAAAAGGTATCTTATGGCCACATTTCTGACAGTGTTTAAATCCAGCCAGAGCCTTTTCCTTTTCTGCCATCTTTATGTTACACACACACACACACACACACACACACACACACACACACACACACACACACACACACACACACACACACACACACACACACACACAATGTATTTACAGTATTGACATACAAGAAACGCAAAAGGGTAAGGAATTTTATGAACTACAGAGAAAATTAGAAAATAGAGAAAGATTTGAAAGTTTGAGTGAACATATTAATATAAATCACTTGTCTGCTCGACAGTAATTGACACCACATCTGACAAGAAAAGCGACAAACAAGATCTGAGGTAACTGGGATAGGTGCACTATGAGTAAGGGATAAGCTCGAGTTTTTTGGTTACCATAAGCGATGGTAGTAGCTGAGTCAGTTCCAAGGATCAGAACTGAGCCCACAGGTTGAGTATAGAATGAAAATTGACAACATCAGATCTCATGTTATATAAAAGTCATCATCCTCTATAATGCTTGGTGGCTCATGTTTCCAATACTTCTCAGCTACTTCAATATTGTAATATTTGCATAATCACCAATGCAACAGTCTTGCCAGATAATTATGCCTTTCAGTATACAGGCCTGGCCTTCTGCCATTAGTGTATCACACCTGTCAACAAGATTTGCATCTGTTTCCAGTTCGGTTTTATAGAACCTGCATTTGTCTGTCTCTCCCACATGTTCAATGGACTTTGTTAACAAATTTGTATCTAGTCCACTATCCTGGAATGCCAACATTAATCTTTCATCTTTTGGTTTAAATTCACTTCTCCTTAACCATTCCTGGATCAGATCTTGGTAGGCATGAGGTTATTGCAGGAGTTTTCTACACATGCAGCTATTTATGCCTGTTCCTCATTTGTTATCTTCTACTCTAATCCTTCACCTTATATTCTTTCTTTTGTTTCTTGGTACATTCAGTTGCTGTCTGACTTTTGTCGTCATCTGGTTTGACTTCCATTACCACTACACACAGATATGCTTCTGCTAAACTATGAAGGGAAGTCATCTTAGAATTGTAATTGTTTTCCTCATGTTTTAAAACTTTCACTATGTTTGGATATATATATTTATATATATATATATATATATATATATATATATATATATATATATTTATATATATATATATATATATGTTAACTTAATAATCTCGAATTTCAGAATATCGAGATCACAAAGCAGAAACACCACAATACCGAATGCCCATAATCGCGAAATTCAAAATCCCGACACTTACATACACACATACATACAACTGCCCCCCCCCACACACAAACAAAACTAACCTACACTAGAAACAAGCAGGGGGGCTTTGTCCCCTGCACCCCCCACTTATATATTCTAACTCCAAGACCGCACAATCACACACACAAAGGCAACTCACACCCACACATTGCACAGCCCCTTGCACACACAGACATCACAACCAAAACATACACTAACATACACCACAGCACATAACCTACACACTCATACAAACTTACCTGCACTTACATCCATTCATACACCACAACACCAGAAACTCCGAACTTCGGTATTTCGAATTTCTCGCTTCTGGTGTTTCACGATTCCGAGCATTCACGATTCCGTGCATTCGTTATTATAATCTTGGTATTCTGAAATTTGGTATTTCAGAATATCAAGATTATAAAGTGAACCCATATATATATATATATATATATATATATATATATATATATATATATATATATATATATATATATATATATATATATATATATATATATATATATATATACAGTCCGACTGCAGATCTATAACCTCCTTCAGAACTATGAATATATAATATTGGTATACACTTTTATATATCAATTTGATAACTGTGAAGCATTTTTCTTGTTTTCTTGTCCAACTGATCCAATACCTTTTGGGGCCAGTCACCCCAAAATTGTTAAGTTTTGACAGGAAGAGCAAATTGGTTTATAGCTTGGACTTTGTTCCTAGATGTCAGGACTGTTTTCAGTATTAATTTTAGTCTTCTAAATTATTCCTTACTGAATGTTGTTTGCATTTGTTCACATTTTACTGCCAATCCTTCATTATTTCCCAAATATTTGTATACTCTTTCCTGCTCAAGTTCCTCTCCCAGACTGATGTCAAATCAGAGCGCATAAGAAGAAACATATTCTTCTGCACAAAATGGAGCTCATTTGCTCATTTGTAGGCAGACAAAAAGTAATCAGTTAAAATGAATAAGTAAAACTAGAAAGTATAAAAAGAGATTTGTAAATGGTACCACTGTCATTAACAGGCCATCTCTTTTTCACTGATTTTTACAATCACGGGAGATTTGCTTATTTTGTGTCTTTGGCAACAGTCTCAATCAGCATTGGAAGGAAAAACTTTTTGCATTTTTTCTTCAGAATGGAAATGAATGAACCATACTGCTAAACTGCAGAGAGAAACACTGAAGCATTTATGTAAACAGCAAACATTATCACTTTTAAATGACTGGAAGTCTGTGGGTGGCTTCGACTGGCACAGTGCTGCGAACGTAATGACTACCCATGAAGGTGACATGACTCATAGGTAAATGTTAGCATATGTCTGCCTGGGGACTTTCTCTCAGAGTAGCTGACTGCCTAACATTTTATATTTTTGATAGCTTCTTTTAGGTTTATCACAATATATTGCTGCAAGCTAGGAGGCTGGCTACTGTTCTGTACTGAACACATGCTGTGAAAGTGATTCCAGAACACTGTCAATAACACTTACAATGGAAATGCATCTGGGGTAGCAGTGTTTGCAGGGCACATTCTGTGCTGGAACATTTAATACTCTTGCCTCTTATTGTCTCAGAGATCACAAAAATCCCTTTGTTTTTTTGCTCAGAGAGAAAACTATTAACAAGCTGTTCTTTGGAAATAAATGCTGCAAAGTCCAGCAGAGATATGCAAACAAAATAAATCCTTCAATACTTATCCAGCCAGTGGTTCCACCAAAAACTTGACTTTTTACATAGCATAGACTTTTGTGAACAAGATAAAGGTGTTCTAACATAAGAATATATGACGAAAAATAACAGACATCTGAAAGACTATAAAGTTAAACATTTATTCTTAAGTTAAATATTATTATATAACATTTTAAATTACTTGTATTGCAAGGGACAATTTGTTGAGACTAAGTACCTCAGAAAAAGAAAATCCACTGTAGTTCCCTGTTTTGCACCTCCCAAGAGATGTGCCCCTCCCTCTGAGCATGGTTTATTGTAGGCTAGCTTGCAGTTCCCAAAAAAAAAAAAAAAAAAAAAATGATCTATATCTATCTATATATAGATAGCTAGATATAGAGAGAAATAGATATATAGATAGATAGGGAGGCATTATCAAATCACAACACAGAAAGAAAATCCATCAAAACACAAGCACTAGCAGACTTGACTACCACACCCATATTAGCACATTTCCAAGGTTTCCTAGGGCGAGTTGAGATGGATTTTTTTTTGTTGAACTGCAGTCCAATGAACCTGTAACTTCATCTATAGATACCTACCTCTTTAGTTGCTTGTCTGTGTGTGTGTGTGTGTGTGTGTGTGTGTGTGTAAACATGTGCATGTGATGTATTTATGCTTATTTTATTATTTATTTATTTGTGTTTGTTCTAGGGGTAGAGCACTGATCTCCATGGACCTTTTTCAGACTTAGCCCAGGATGTCTGGTTAAGTGACCTGGTCAGAGTTATACATTTAGTCAAAGGAGAACGAGGGAATCAAGCCTTGCATCACTGGGCCACCGGGAATGGCTCGCTGAACCTCTGAGCCAACTGTCACATGACTATTGCTGCGTGACTGTGTGAAATGTGTGTGATTTCATTTGCTTTCTTCTTCCTTGGTATAACTAGGATATGCTGTTAGCTGACCATACCTTTTCATGTTCTACAAAGTTTCATAAGCAGAGACACTTCCCTGTGGCACGATAACTTATTTACATTCACTTGTAGTCGTATTTAGCTTTAGCTTTTGTTTATATATATATATATATATATATATATATATATATATACATATATATATATATATATATATATATATATATATATATATATATATATATATGTTTGTAACAAGATCCTTGCTTCAACTGTAACAAGAGGAATGCTACATTGTTTGAAAGTAGAAAGGAACATTTTTTTTGTTTTGCTCTTCAACTACTTAGAGTGGAGGAGCACCAGATCAGGGAACATCCAGTAAATACATAGCCAGAGTTCAGAACAAGGAGCAGCTGACCATTCTCAACATTAGGAAGGCCCTGCTATTTGGCATTGCAATAGTCAACATGTAGAGCTCAGGGTATGGGACAATTACTGAGAGGTCTCGTCATGGTAGCAATGCTTAATCTGGCTGATGTTTCTGATATAATATCATAAAGACTTGACAATGGCAGACAACTGGTCATTAAATGGCTGCCTATCATTGTCAACAGCATTTATAGATACAGACTGCAGTTCATTGCCATCACAGGAAAGGTACCATAGGAAAAGAGGAAAATAAGAATCTCAAAAGTGTAGCAGATACTGCCAGAGCCTCAGTCTTGAAGGGGTTATGCTTCGATAGATTACAGGAGAATCAATAGTGGATACTCTCCACACTCATTATTTGTTTTAAAGGGAAGTATAAGTAAAGATGTTTATTGCAAGCATAGCAATCGTAATTTAACCATCCCTGTCTAGGTGCTTGCAGGTATTCCCAAAGTCCTACGTGTGAGCATCAAAACAATGAGACTGCAAATGCAAAAATCTGGAATATACATTCTGCTGAAGGATGCAGTATCACGGAGCATTCCCCTTATTCCAAGATACAGCAAAGGTACATAAGTAATAGGCTGAGAGTACAACCCCCAACCCTTAACATCTTAAAAAGGTAGTCTATACCCAACTCTCTCTCTCTCTCTCTCCATAAATATATATATATATATATATATATATATATATATATATATATATTTATATATATATATATATATATATATATATATATATATATAGATATACTTATCCAGAAGTACCACCTGCTCTCCTCCAAACAACATGGATTCTGGCCTGGAACAACTACCATGAAAACACATTGGTCCCTATCTGATAACAACTCTGACAGGGCCTGTATGGAGCCCCTAGGACTCCCTAAACTCTGATAATTGTTCTTATGACTGGAAATATCAGTTCCTAGCTAAAGTGAATCACTAATAAGAAATTTATCTTAAATTAACTTCCCAAATGTGTTCTATCTATCTGCAGCATAAAATTTGACAAATTAAAAGTAACATCTGCAGTAATATACAAGAAAGATAACACATAGTATTTTATAATTACTTACCTCGCAGACACAGAACTAAGGTACCTCGTGGTTTGGTTTAGCCCCACTGTGCTCGAGCTCACTCTGCACCCCACCCTCCCTCCAAATCCCACCTGCCCCCAGTGGTGCTACATTTAATGCTCTAATAAATACACCCCTTCTACTATATCCTATCAAAGACAACTTCCTAGATCAAACCACCTCCCCCTAACTGCCACTAATCTTCCTTGTATTCCTAATTTACTCCTGCTCCAAATACAATCCTAACATCATGCCCCAGCTAGGCACTATGTTATCTCCCAAAATACTGCTACTATTGTCACTATTACCTCTGTTACTCATTCCACATCTTCTCACCACCTATGAAAATCAGTCCTACCTCGGTTTTCATCACCCAGTATCCCAAACTATCAGTACTTCCATGTCAAATAAGACAGACCAAGTCATATCTTTCCACAAACCTGACTCATCCATTCTTAAAAACTAGCAACTGATTAGACTAAGGTTTATCAGCCCCAAAAGCAAACATTATCAAAAATTAATAAACAAAGTCTTGAAACTCATAATTACCTTACACTACAGCCTGACAATGGATGGAGATATCCACCCAAACCCTGGCCCATCCCCACCTACTGATTCTAGCTCCCAGACCATCACTCTCTCTAAAATAACACTGGTTACAAGTCCCCCTAACTCTCTCTTGTCCTGCCATCTAAATATCAGGAGCATAAACAATAAGGTCCATAATCTCCATGCCCTCTTAGCAGCTTACTCCCCTGATGTGCTATGTCTAACAGAAACCTGGCTAAAACCGGTAACTAAAGACAATGAAGTAATTCCACCAGGGTATAATATACTTAGATTAGATCGTACTACTAGTAAAGGAAGTGGAGTAGCTGTACTCTATAAAAATACACTAGATATCCCTATAGTGCCCCAACAACCTCCCCTGATTAATAATGCTGAAATTCTTTTACTAGACTACAACTTAACAAGAACAAATGCATAAACATTGTCTGCGTTTACATCCCCCTGGGTAATGATACAAACACACTAGAGGACTTCCTCCAGTGGTTATCCAGTACTTACCCCCAAGAAACTATGGTGTTAAGAGACTTTAATATTGATTGGAACACCTGTTCCTCTGAATCTCCCACAACCCATGTAAACCTACATGGTTTTACACAGCTCATGTCCTCTCCCACTAGGAGAGGCAAACCCAATAACAAAGACAGTATCCTAGACTGGATTCTTAACAATACCACCCATATCTGTACAATGCAGGGACCCTCCCAGATGATATGAGTGACCACTTACACTAGGTGTTCACTAGGGTTCCATACTAGGAGACCTTCTCTTCTCAATCTTTATCAATGACCTACCCCACCATCATCCCCAATGCTACCTGCATTCAATACGCAGGTGACTCCACCTTAGTCTGTGCTAGATTTGTTACAGGCATGGCCTATAAGACCCATCACTGTCTCAACCTAAATCATCTGGGGTGGCTAGAATGGCCTAACCTACTTCAGTACAACCAGTTTATAGTTATCCATAAACTTCTTAACCACCATGACAAGACACCTGCACTAAAAATATCATCAACTCCTACAGCAACCTGAGGTCACTTTGCTCCTCTAATAAATTACTGGTTCAAACATCCAAAAGCAACAATGCTGCTGGGAACTCTCTACTTACAAACTCTGTTGGCAAAACTTGGAACTCTCTTCCTGCTGATCTCACTCTCAAACCCTCTCTTACTCAGTTAAAAAAAGTCTCAAGATATACTATAAAATGCACCGGCTATGTCCCTGCTCAAAACCCGACTAGCTCCTCCTCTATACTCACTGATTATGTTACCTTGCTTAGTCAAATTTGTCAACTTTATATAAAAAATGTATGAAATCTTACTTATTTGCTCAACTTAAGACAGTAAACTGTATATAATTTGTATCCTTTGTGTTTAAAACTGTATTTTACTAACTTGGAGCTTTTCTCCCTGGCCTCCACTGAAAATGGCCATGCACACAGTTGGACTATCCCAGTTGACAAATGTAAAATAAATAAATAAATAAACTGCTTATAGAGCTGAAAAAGGCATTTGAGCTTATTGACCACTATATTATCCAAAATAAACTAATTAAAATTGATACAACACCAAACATACTTGTCATAGGTGACTCCATAGTCAGACACACTGACGTCCGACTCACCAGGCTGAATAAGGAGAGGGTCACAGTAAGCTGCCTATCGGGCGCTAGAATCCGCCACATAACACAAGCACTCGGGTCACTCCACAGCAAGTACAAATATGACACAGTCATTGTCCATGCTGGTGTGAGCGACCTGAGGCGATACCTCCCTGGACTACATGAAAAGAGACATAGAGGAGCTCTCTGATTATGTAGCCCAGGCAGGTATGACACTGACCCTGAGCAGTATCCTTCCTTCACCAAGAATGATGCCACAACATAGAGACAAGATGATCAGCTTTAACAATTGGCTTAATTTCTGGTGTCATTCAAAGCCGATCCAGTGTCTGTCTGCCTGGGATGCCAAGCTTGACAAGCCACACTGCTTATGAGGACGGCTTGCACCTGTCAACCCTGGGATTCCGGATATTGGCTAAGGCTCTTGCCACCCCCATAGTGCCTTTTTTAGGCAAGGCTCAAATTCTAAAGCTACCACCCTAGAAAACAAAAATGGGAAGAAACTAAGGGTAATGCTGCTCAATGCCAGAAGCCTAAATCTCAAAATGCACGCACTCGAGGCCCTTCTCAGTATGGAGAACATCGATGTCTGTGCTGTAACTGAAACCTGGTTCAAGGCTCCTGAGAGCACCCCGGCACTATCAGGTTTTACCTCATATCATGCGTTCTGTCCGCAAAACCCAGACCACACCACAAAAGAAGGGGGTGTATCCATATTCATCAAGGATACCCACACCTCCAGGTTGGTGGCAGCGCACGAAGCATCGGAAACCATCCAGGTGCAATTAACCATAGGCAAAACTGCTCTACAATTTGTAGCATGCTACAGGCCACCCTCTCAAACTCAGGAACCCCACACAGCTTTCATGAAGACACTGGAGGGTATAAATGTATCTCCAAACACCATTATATTGGGTGACTTCAACTACCCGAATATAGACTGAGAACATTACTCAAGCCCCAACTTTTTAGCCCAAAGGTTCCTGGAGTTCATAAATTCAAATGCCATGGAACAACTAGTCACCGTTCCCACAAGAGGAGAAAATATACTAGATCTCATCATCACAAAGTTGGGGACAAAATGCTCCACACCGGAAGTATATCCCTCATTGGTGAGATCAGATCATAAACTAATCTCACTGGTAATCCACATCCGCCCCCACCCCAAACAAAAGACCACAGTGAAGAACTTCTCTAAAGCAAACTTCACACTACTCAAGACTGGTGTGGTATCCTTCAAGGCCCCGAGCCAGTGGAAACCACAACCCAAGCTAGGAAGCCCTTACAAATGCCTTCTCTGAACACCTCCAGGACTGCATGGATCAGGCAATCCCTAATAAAACCAAGACTCTTTCCACCAAGGGCAAGCGTCCAGTCTGGTGGACCCCAGCCATAAACAAACTTTACAATAAGAGGAGAAAGCTGTTACATGATAGAGCAAAATCCATAAAAGAAGACACCCTTGATCATTATTAGTAAAAAAATACGAGCACTCATAAAATCATCCAAGGCCAACTTTGAGAGAAAAATTGCCATAGATTCAAAAGACAATCATAAGGCCTTCTTCAGCTATGTTAGAAACCTGGGTGGAATCTCCCAGATATGCTCAGAATTAGTCCAAAATGATACAAAAAGCACTGAACCCACAGACATTGCCAACATACTGGCGGACAGGTTCAGTGCAAACTTCACCCCCCTCTCCCCCTGAAAGGAGAGATAACTATCCCAGCGGAGTGTAGCCTCCCAGACATCTCAAATGCGCAGGTAAAAGATGCTCTCTCTAAAGCTAAAAACACAGCATCAATGGGACGGATGGTGTCCCGGCTGTGTGCTACGAACTCAATGAGGAACTAAACCCGCACATAAGGCAGCTGTTTAATCTTAGCCTTACCACAGAATACGTGCCCAAGGAGTGGCGTACGGCAACTGTGGTCCCACTCCACAAAGGCAGTGCCTCTATGGACCCTGGTAATTACCGCCCCATAAGCTTAACAAGCCTGGTCTGCAAAGCTATGGAGAGGATCATAATGGAACTCATAAACAAAGACATAGGGACTTGCAGACATTGGACCCGACCCAGTTTGGCTTTGTCAAGGGCAGATCATGCCTTTTGAACTTGGTCGACTTCTTCGAAACAGTCACCAAGGCCATTGATGAGGGAAAGGCAGTCCATACAGCCTACCTTGACCTTGCAAAAGCTTTCGACACAATACCCCACTCAGGTATTATAGAAACTTACCAGCTTAAATGTAAACCCATATGTTACAAGATGGGTTGCAAACTGGCTAAAGGACAGAACCCACAGGGTTAGAGTAGCTGGCACCATGTCAGACTCCAAGCCGGTCACAAGTGGTGTCCCACAGGGCTCAGTCCTTGGCCCCTGTTGTTCAGCATCTACTTCTCAGAAGTACAGGCAAACATAGGAGGACTATGGCTGACAAAGTTTGCAGATGACTGCAAACTGGGTGCCATAATGGAAAGTACATCGGACACAGATATCCTTCAGAGGGGTCTCACGGAAACTGATAGCTGGTGCCAGAGCCATGGCCTGAAGTTAAATGCCAAAAAATGTATAGTCATACCCTTCCGGAAAAACAAGGTAACCCCAAGCTACCATATAGGTTGCAATCCACTAAGCACAGAAGAGGTTATCAGGGACCTGGGGACCCAGGTTGACAGTGGCCTTTCTTTTGACACACACATTGCTAAAGTGGTTAGAAAGACCTTCTACATTGCCCACCTGATCATGAAGGGATTCACATCCAGATCAAGTGAGGTCATTGTTCCCCTGTACTCTTCACTTATCAGACCAATGATCAAGTACAATGCCCCATTAGGGATGTATCTCACCGACACCTGCAGCAATTGGAGAGACCCCAAAGTTCCTCACCAAAAGGATAAAGGGATTCCAAAATCTGTCATATGCTGCCAGACTGAAGAAACTCCAGCTCTATTCAGTCGCATACCGTCTGCTCAGAGGTGACCTGTGCCTGACATACAAGGCCATGTCCAACCCGGAATTAATGGACATGCTCCACCTCAAAAATCCAAATCTACCAGATCCACTAGAGCAAGCGACTTAAACCTTAGCGGATATAAATAAGACATGCTGGAGGGATAGATTTGTCACTCAGAGACTCCTATGCTGTGGAATAAAATCCTGGTCCATGTGAGGCAGAGCACCTCGCTGGCTCTGTTCAAGAGAAATCTTGACCGGTGGATGGGAGATCGTAGAGTTTACCCGGGAATCATCTCTGTGTCACTGCTGGACAGAGGCACAACAAACTAATGGGCACAATATTTTTAACATAAAGGGTGGCGTAAGCCACAAAACTAGAACATCGATGTCTGTGCTGTAACTGAAACCTGGTTCAAGGCTCCTGAGAGCACCCCGGCACTATCAGGTTTTACCTCATATCATGCGTTCTGTCCGCAAAACCCAGACCACACCACAAAAGAAGGGGGTGTATCCATATTCATCAAGGATACCCACACCTCCAGGTTGGTGGCAGCGCACGAAGCATCGGAAACCATCCAGGTGCAATTAACCATAGGCAAAACTGCTCTACAATTTGTAGCATGCTACAGGCCACCCTCTCAAACTCAGGAACCCCACACAGCTTTCATGAAGACACTGGAGGGTATAAATGTATCTCCAAACACCATTATATTGGGTGACTTCAACTACCCGAATATAGACTGAGAACATTACTCAAGCCCCAACTTTTTAGCCCAAAGGTTCCTGGAGTTCATAAATTCAAATGCCATGGAACAACTAGTCACCGTTCCCACAAGAGGAGAAAATATACTAGATCTCATCATCACAAAGTTGGGGACAAAATGCTCCACACCGGAAGTATATCCCTCATTGGTGAGATCAGATCATAAACTAATCTCACTGGAAATCCACATCCCGCCCCCACCCCCAACAAAAAAGACCACAGTGAAGAACTTCTCTAAAGCAAACTTCACACTACTCAAGACTGGTGTGGTATCCTTCAAGGCCCCGAGCCAGTGGAAACCACAACCCAAGCTGCGGAAGCCCTTACAAATGCCTTCTACGAACACCTCCAGGACTGCATGGATCAGGCAATCCCTAATAAAACCAAGACTCTTTCCACCAAGGGCAAACGTCCAGTCTGGTGGACCCCAGCCATAAACAAACTTTACAATAAGAGGAGAAAGCTGTTACATGATAGAGCAAAATCCATAAAAGAAGACACCCTTGATCATTATTAGTAAAAAATACGAGCACTCATAAAATCATCCAAGGCCAACTTTGAGAGAAAAATTGCCATAGATTCAAAAGACAATCATAAGGCCTTCTTCAGCTATGTTAGAAACCTGGGTGGAATCTCCCAGATATGCTCAGAATTAGTCCAAAATGATACAAAAATCACTGAACCCACAGACATTGCCAACATACTGGCAGACAGGTTCAGTGCAAACTTCACCCCCCCCCCCAAAAGGAGAGATAACTATCCCAGCGGAGTGTAGCCTCCCAGACATCTCAAATGCGCAGGTAAAAGCTGCTCTCTCTAAAGCTAAAAACACAGCATCAATGGGACCGGATGGTGTCCCCGGCTGTGTGCTACACGAACTCAATGAGGAACTAAACCCGCACATAAGGCAGCTGTTTAATCTTAGCCTTACCACAGAATACGTGCCCAAGGAGTGGCGTACGGCAACTGTGGTCCCACTCCACAAAGGCAGTGCCTCTATGGACCCTGGTAATTACCGCCCCATAAGCTTAACAAGCCTGGTCTGCAAAGCTATGGAGAGGATCATAATGGAACTCATAAACAAAGACATAGGGGACTTGCAGACATTGGACCCGACCCAGTTTGGCTTTGTCAAGGGCAGATCATGCCTTTTGAACTTGGTCGACTTCTTCGAAACAGTCACCAAGGCCATTGATGAGGGAAAGGCAGTCCATACAGCCTACCTTGACCTTGCAAAAGCTTTCGACACAATACCCCACTCAGGTATTATAGAGAAACTTACCAGCTTAAATGTAAACCCATATGTTACAAGATGGGTTGCAAACTGGCTAAAGGACAGAACCCACAGGGTTAGAGTAGCTGGCACCATGTCAGACTCCAAGCCGGTCACAAGTGGTGTCCCACAGGGCTCAGTCCTTGGCCCCCTGTTGTTCAGCATCTACTTCTCAGAAGTACAGGCAAACATAGGAGGACTATGGCTGACAAAGTTTGCAGATGACTGCAAACTGGGTGCCATAATGGAAAGTACATCGGACACAGATATCCTTCAGAGGGGTCTCACGGAAACTGATAGCTGGTGCCAGAGCCATGGCCTGAAGTTAAATGCCAAAAAATGTATAGTCATACCCTTCGGGAAAAACAAGGTAACCCCAAGCTACCATATAGGTGGCAATCCACTAAGCACAGAAGAGGTTATCAGGGACCTGGGGACCCAGGTTGACAGTGGCCTTTCTTTGACACTCACATTGCTAAAGTGGTTAGAAAGACCTTCTACATTGCCCACCTGATCATGAAGGGATTCACATCCAGATCAAGTGAGGTCATTGTTCCCCTGTACTCTTCACTTATCAGACCAATGATCAAGTACAATGCCCCATTCGGGATGTATCTCACCCGACACCTGCAGCAATTGGAGAGACCCCAAAAGTTCCTCACCAAAAGGATAAAGGGATTCCAAAATCTGTCATATGCTGCCAGACTGAAGAAACTCCAGCTCTATTCAGTCGCATACCGTCTGCTCAGAGGTGACCTGTGCCTGACATACAAGGCCATGTCCAACCCGGAATTAATGGACATGCTCCACCTCAAAAATCCAAATCTACCAGATCCACTAGAGCAAGCGACTTAAACCTTAGCACGGATATAAATAAGACATGCTGGAGGGATAGATTTGTCACTCAGAGACTCCCTATGCTGTGGAATAAAATCCTGGTCCATGTGAGGCAGAGCACCTCGCTGGCTCTGTTCAAGAGAAATCTTGACCGGTGGATGGGAGATCGTAGGTTTACCCCGGGAATCATCTCTGTGTCACTGCTGGACAGAGGCACAACAAACTAATGGGCACAATATTTTTTAACATAAGGGGTGGCGTAAGCCACAAAACTTTGGGCTAGGCTTATAAATCTGATTGAATTAATTAATACTAGTAACTTGCTAATTTATCTTGTTTGATTTGGTTATGTATATATATGGTCCTGAAATGTTTTGATGTTAAAACCTGAAGAAGCGTGCTTTGTAACACGTGAAACCGCTTATGTTTTTTATATTAAAAATTCAGTTTATGATTCAACTGTTCGTGGTGATCCTCTCCTGTTATTTTATAATTATCACTTCTTCATAAATCTGTACAACTTCTCTCAGTTCATCTCAGCTCCTACAAGATTCATCAAAAGTACCAATGCACAATCAATCCTAGGCTGGATACTGACAATTTCCCCAAATAACATCATTTCATTTGACTGCCTTAATGATACACATAGTAATATTCTCAAGCTATGTTAAAAAGTATGAGCCTAACTACTTTCACAAGGACACCTTTACTACCAACCTAAATCTATACAACTGGAAATCCTAATAAAATCTACCCATAGATGACACAGTCTCCCAGTTCAGTACTACTGTACTAAATATACTCAATACCTTAGCAATCTCCAAAAAAAAAAAATCATGTTGACGAACAACCTCCATAATTACAGGCATCTTAGGAGCTATGCAATATGCCAAATAAAAGTAGACAAAAAAATCCTCTTTTACAAACCTACAGCAAACTAAGGAAAATAACCCCAAACAATTGTGGTCAACTATAAAACTGTTCTTCATCCTGGCCAATCAGGAAGTAATGGTACCCTCAACAAATAAAGAACCAGGAACTACTGCCAACTGGTTTAACAACTATTTTATCAATACAGTTCTCTGTCTCTAATTAATGATATTCCCCCATCTCTCTTTCCCACTGAATAAAATTCTCATACTCCAAAAACTTCTAGTCAGTTCTTAACTCAGTAATTAAAAATTCACCTCCATAACCTAAAACCTATCACTCTAGATGTACACAACTTACCACAAGTGGCAGACAATGTACTTGCCTACCCAGTTTCCATCTTAATCAACTTGTCCATTTAAGAAAACTACTTCTCCACCTTATGCTATAAATTCTACATTATACCTCTGCAAAAAGGAGGACAATCCACTCAGCTATCCAACTACCACTCACAGCTATTTTGTCTCCTATGTCAAAATATTTAGAAAAATGTATACATGCACAGCTTCTCCGATATGTTATTGATAATCCCCTCTCACTTACTTAGCAGTGCTTTTGTCCTAACCACAGCACCTCTAATGCTCTCCATCACTTCAACACCATAAACCTCCATTAAAACAATGGTAATGTACTTTCCTCCTTATTTCTATATCTAGCCAAAGTGTCTAACACTGTTTGCTACAAAAAGGTATCAGAACTCTCCCTTGTTGGTCTTTTACACTCTTCTCTGTCTTTATAGCTACCTTAGTAGCAGACTTCAATCTGTAAAATAGCAGACACAACTGTCATACTTTCTCCCATTCACTGTCAGAGTTCCCTAAGATTATATTCTTGATCCGCTACTGCCCTCATCTGCTACGACTCTGCAGTAACAAAACTCTAAGCAAACTTACCCCTAAACTCAAATAAAAACAAGCTAATACTCTTCTCATGTAAGCAATTATCTGGGAAGAAACAAGAACTCACAATGTTATCTGCTAATGACACCACAATTTAAATTGTGCCTCATACAAAGTTACTTGGAATTACCATAGATAATAAACTAATATTCAACCAGCACTTGAAATAATCCATCAAAAAGGCACATCAGAAGCTCAGTTTAATTTAAATGGCAAAACTGTACCATAAATATACTGCTAGGAAATCCATTGCATCTTCATACCTCCTCCCAAGTCTCCTGCGTGCCTCACCAATAATTATAAACCTAGAGACTACACAAAGGCTTAAATTAGAAACATGCTGCAGTACAGTTGCCAGGTTCACTTCAAACCATGTTAAGAGAACCCTTCACTGCAAACCCCTAAAGCAGCTCAACTGGCTTAAATTACCTCACCACCTCATACTCTCAACTAATCTCAGCTCACAACCTTCTTTATAAACACCAAAGCTGCCCATCTCACTATACTATTCTGCTATAATACTTTCTATCTAGAATCTTTTGTACTAGTAACAAAAACCTGCATGGAGTAACAAAATCAAAGAGCCATGCAAGAGACTCCCTATGCTCCATTTATATTCCCACGCTATGGAAAGATCTACCATTTTCCCTCATACAACTAAATAAACCAGCTCCCTTTAAAACTACCCTTAAACAGTTCTAAGCAAAAATGTGGCTATGGCCATTCTTATCTTCTGGATAACCTTAACATAACTGTACCTGATGCCTTATTGGTATCTTCTCAGAGTGTCTGAATGGGAGTCTTGATACCTGATGTAGAATATGAACAGCCAAAGCATGTGTTTGGGGGAATTGAATATGCAACAGTTTGTATGTATTAAAATGTGCTGTGTGCTGTGAACTTTGAATGAATTCTGAGCAATGAGAAAATACTGAAAAACAAGAGTCTGTCTGAAAGCAGGAAATGTGCCTTATATGGAAGTGTGTCCGATTTTCTTTCTTTGCCTAGAGATATTATGATGTGAATTGTCTTATGTTTATGGGTAAACCTTTGATTGGTTAATTGCCCTGTATAATGATCTAATTGGTTCATTTTTATATTTCTGTACTGTCAGCAATATCACCAGTATATAAGCTTGTTTATTCCTTTGTTCTGGGAGTCTCCCTGGTACTTTCCATGAGGCTCCCACACGTGTGTACTGTAGATAATTAAAACCACTGAGAGAGACAGAACTATTTGCCTTCATTTTCAAAGTATTGTGTAACATAACACTGACTAAAAGCCATCTGAAACAGAAGGATATGCACAATTAGTCAATCTACTTGTATTACCTACTGAATGTAAATATTTTGTTATTGTCATCTGTATTATTTTACTACAGTTGTTAAAACCCGTATTGATCACAAGTGATATCTATCTATATCTATATATTATATATTTATATGGATCCCTTTCAAAACATCTAAAACCCATAACATCTAATTTCATAAGACTGAGACCAGAACATTTAAAACCCTAAACATCTAAAACCCATAACATTGAATTTCATGACATCTAACAGTACACATCACATGAAAATAACATCCTGTT
Source organism: Protopterus annectens (assembly GCF_019279795.1). Taxonomy (NCBI): domain Eukaryota; kingdom Metazoa; phylum Chordata; order Ceratodontiformes; family Protopteridae; genus Protopterus; species Protopterus annectens. The sequence continues at coordinate 757,702,009 of NC_056746.1, forward strand.
CCAGATATAACGACATATAATGACACCAAACTACCAAACACACCTTTTGCCATGTTTCTGCAGGGGGGCTTGATACAGTGGGGATATACATATATAACACACACACACACACACATTGTACAATGATGTCCTAGTATTCTAAGTAACAAAAGCTTTTTTTTTTTTTTTTTTTTTTTTTTTGTTACTTGTAGAAATGTTTGCCCAGGGCATCCACTGAAAAGGGGAATTTGCATTAAACAAGAAATATATATTTTATTAATTTATTTATTTTGGATTTTTCCTGTACACAAAAGCAGCAAATAAATTAATAAATAAAATAAATATACCTTGTTTAATGCAACAACATTTGCCAGCACATGCTTTAAATCTATACTTTTGAACATTTATTCCAGTAAGCAGTAAAACAAAATATACTGAGTGATGACAATTTTAAAACATTTAAATCATAAAATTCCAAACCGCTGTCTTTGCAATCCACCAATAATATCCACACTCATCCCCAAGTGCTGTACCTGCTGCCCTTGAAGAATAAATGTCCTATTTTGCATTAAACATTGGTGTGATGATGATATTTCCATAACATTTTTTGAACTAGTTCAGTAATGTAATGGGGAATAGCTGGCAAAAATTAACCACAGTGTCCTAGTTAGTTACTAGGTATATAGTCCAGGAGACCATTAAGGTGCCTAGACCAAATTTCTGGCACTGCATGGATAGGTGAGTTGCTTAAGGTCACACCATAGGTAAATGAATGTGGAAAAATTCAAATGCTATCTCCTTATCACAGAAAGGAGCTCATTAACAAGTCAGAGGTTCAGTGCCCTGCACTAACTGCTTGACAGCATAGTAGCAACTAAATGCAGAAGTTCTTTTCAAGCTGATCTTCAGAGAAGACTGTATCACAGTAATATACAACAATGACTGCACAATGAATGGAGAAGATCAGACTGTTCTGATCATCATTCCAAATGCAAACTATATGACTTGACAAATGTCAACCCCTTTGCACTTACCAGATGCTACAAAGAAGGTACTGCAAAAAGATGTTACTAAAATGTAACAGGTTTATACATTTATAGGTGTATACTAGCCTAACCCATATAACCCAAATGTGATTTAAACTGAGGGTTGTTTACTGACTGCTTCTGTCCATCAGAGACATCGTCACCAGACTGCAGTGAATTTCTGTTTATCCACCCACTGGTCCAAGTCACACTTAAATAGGGATAGGGAGGAACTCTGCTTCACATGGATGTTACTGAAAATGGGGATTCTCTAAGAAACATTTCTGTCTCTTCAACATATCCTATTTATGTCATAAGCAAAATGTATGTCTTTTAATCTAGTAGTTCTGATGCTGTTTGTTTTGTGGATGTTCAAAATGTTCATCAAAACTGTGTCCAGGAATGGCTTGTATGCCAGGCAAAGATTAACTCTCAGATGTCTGTATGATACCAAGTAAAGAGACAAGTCTTTGTGGTCATCAATGAAGGACATTGTGTTTACTCCCTGTATTCTTTTTCTAAGGAACCTATGTGGGCATTCCAGATGCTACATTTGCCTAGTCAGGTACACACCAAAGGGAGCATTATACTCTATGATTGGTCTGATGAGGACCAAGTACAGTGGTATGATTGTTATGCAAGTACATTTTTTGCATACTGTGTTTGCATCTTTAAGGATTAAGTGATCATTGATAAACATGAAATAATGCTATATAGTCTCAAGCTGCCCATATACACCAAGCTACATAGAAGCTACCAAATTGCATAACCATACTGTCCAGTCTTTTGACTGGTGAGCTACAAGGTGGAGATGTATTAGAGTTAGAATGTTATTAAGGGTGTTTTGTTGATGCAGCCTAATAAGGGTATTTTACTGGGGCAGATTATGCTAACAGTACTAAATTATACCACTTCATGTTTACACAGTACTGCCTTCTACTAATCTAGATATATTGCCACTTGATGCCTAGCTAGCTCCTCTAAATTTGTCAATGTGCCTAGTTATTTACTCTATATTGCTGTTTTACAGGGTACAGTTTTTGAACCATTCTACAGGGAAAATGTCCTTTCTAGGTGTGTGTATCACTGCTAAGCCACACAAATGAATGAAATTTACAGCAGCACAGAAAAGATAGAAAACTAAGGAGCCTTCTGGCCAATAAAACGACTACGCTTTGTGAATTTCCCTACTCAGATATACAGGCAAACACCTCCTCTTACAAGATTAGTATATTACATAATCCAGGCCTATTAATGAAAAGAATTAATTATTTAGTACAGTAAATAAAGCAAAACTATTAAAGACAATAGAGCTGCTGCTGCAGCTTTTGTTCAACAACTCACAAGTCATACAAAAATCAGACATATTACTGCATGCATCATACTTTTTTGGGGAGGGGCTTACATGTTTGCAGAACACCTACATCTCATTTTGTCTTCCCTATGTCTTTATTGCCCATCAAGTATAGCTATCCCCTCTAATATTACTCAGTAGTTGTCTGACCTATCATCATGACCAATAATGACATATTGTTACATTGTTTGCTTCCACAGACAACAGAGCCAGATAGTGGTCAAATGGAGGCTCTGTTGCAGGGCAATGAACTAAGCACTCGCCAGCCATACCAGTATCCCATTACTTGTCTGTCTCTCTCTGATTACCATAAAACACTATTCAAACCTGTCTGTGTGCATACTATTTTCTTCTTTATTTTTAGAGTTAACGAAGGCATTTGGATTTCATTTTAAGACCTTTATTTCAAATTTCACAGCAAAAACATACATGGCCATTTCTAAACAAAACAAAACACTCTCACATAAAAAAAACAGCATGTGAAACAGTGAACATCTCTTCCTATGAAGCTTATATTTAGTGAAAATGTATCAGGCAATCCATTTAACAAAATAGTTATGATGGGATGTATAATCAAATATCACATATTGAAGCACTAATTATTGGTTATGTGAAAGATGCATTAATTCAAGACTAATGGGTAATATTTCCTAACAGCCTGAGAGAGTCCACTGGACCAAAGTGTCCCTTTTCAGGAGCAGCTCATTAGTACTGTCTGGAGAAGCAACTTGGTCAGAATCACACTGAAGACAAACAAAGTCTGAAAGAATCAACCCCTGACATACAGGAAGCAGCTGTTAGCAGCTTTTAGCCTTACTCGTCTGCACTGAGCTAGACTGTTGTGACCCCAAACACAGTGCATTTCACACTTGTGTTCCTGCAAAAAAAACAAGGTAAATAAAAATGCATTGACAGTTAACATATTAACTTTAAATGTCCTACTATCCAATTGATTCACTGCTAAATATTGCAAAAAATTCTGGAGCATTTCTCCCCGGGCCTCCGCTGAAAACAGGATCTGTGGAACCTAGTCGGACTTTCCCGGTCAACAAATGTAAAATAAATAAATAAATAAATAATAACCATACTGTTAAAATTCTAAAAAAAAAAAAAACAAGAAAGAAAAGGATCATACCCAAAGAACATGGCTTATATGATGATTGTGCTACTATTTACTGCAATGAATTCCCTTCCTTTATACCATAAATGGTTCATAGGTAGTTAGCAGGTTCGCTGTGGAGGGGACCACTGATAAGCTGAATTAAGGTTTTTGACATGAAAAACAGTCTTGCTTATCGCTCTACCTGTGCAAGAAGAGTATCTCATTGTTGACAAAGAAAGGTCTTCTTTAAGAACTATTCCCATCATGTTAAGTATGATAATCTACTCTTATAGTTTAGACTACTGCAACAGTGATCCATATGAAGAACATAGTGCAGCAGTTTAAGTAAACTTACCAAAGCAGTAGATGATTGAATGATCATTACTACAGTAGTGACTTTCTCCCTGCACCCCTTATTTTTTATATGTTTTTATTGCACTGCATGGACATTAATTATTGTTTTCCTGGCATTGCCCTTCTGGCTTTAGCCTCCATCTCTCTGTTGGCATAAAAGCCTTGAAGGGCTTGGTATTATCCATACCTATCTTTTAATCAGTACAGCTCAAGCTGACTAGTGGTTTGGCTAAGTGGAAAGTGTCTTGAAACTTTGGAAGTTAGCCAGGTGTTATACCATTAACTAGATATAGCCCATATAGCTTTGGCCTACTGCAGCAGTGATCATTTGAACATCTACTGTTTTGGTAAATTTAGTTGCACAGCTGTACTATCTTCAACTTGCAATGGCATGATGTTTAGCAAGTTAATTCTGTCACTCCACATGTGATACACTGGCATTCTAACCTTCTAATCTCCTACATCAGAAAGAAAATCACCAGACCAAGCCATGGCTCAGAAGGACAGGAGATGTATAAAATCAGGGAGCAACTCTTGATGTATTAACTTTAGACGTTAACTCATCCAGAGTGCCTGCACTAGTCTTCATGAGGAACTAAAGGGAGATCTGGAGATAAAGAGCTAGGCAACACTTTATGCACATTATTGCAGTCTGACAACTCAAGACTGGGGAAGTGAATATGAGGTAGCACTAGAGCAACGTAGACAAGGAAATGATCAGACATTCCACCAAGTCTGATATCTTCACACCCACTTAAAAAGTCAAGTCTAAATCATATTGCCCAGTGGTGATTTATAGTGGTAATGACCTAAATTAACCTGAATCTGTTTGTTATACAAATGAATTATTTAGTATGAGTCATTGGCTCCTCAACAATTTAAATGCTAAAGTCGCCAACAGCAAAAGGTTCTTGTAACAGCAAACAGAGACAATGAAGAAATCTGTTAACTTTTGCAGGAAAGTCCTTAGACAACTGAGTGGGTGTGGGTGAGGGGAAACCAACAGTTTATTACTGCACTCATGCATATTAAGAAAGGATGACAAATCCACTGCAGCCTTGCAATCTTCACTTTTGATTCAAAGCAGATACCAACTCTCCATTCCTGTCACAAATGAAGCAATAAATAACAGATACAATGAGAGGTATCACAACCGATATGAGGACCACCTTTTCAGCTAGGTCTCTCATAAATGCAAGTCCAGCAAAACACAAGAAGGCAGACATAACCTGATGCTTGTTGCTGATGATCCCTACATTTATATGCCTGGCTCTATACAGGACCAAAGAAAGAAAGACCCCCCCCCCCAGGCTGTTCATAATGCTCAACAAGAACTCTGGGAGCAGCATGAAGAACACATGACTAACCTCAGATATGTTGCCATTTCACCCTCAGGAGGTGATTTGTGATCCTAATTTCCACCAAGCCACTTTACTCAGCAGCCACAATGGTCCACTTACAACAGCTACCATGATACTTTCATACAATGTAAAGGACATCTACACATCTGAAAAATCCTCTTAATGTGAGAGCATAAAAAAGTGTACTAAGTGCAATGATATTCCTGTAACAAACAGATAGCTAGCTACTGATAATAAGGTGATTTAAAGCAAGGTATACCAACAGCAAGGAGAAATAAAGCACTACAAGTCTATAGCAATGCCAAACAGTTCAAAATGCACCAGATAGAATTTAATAAGGGAGGTTTCGCAAGACCAATACTAGATGGATGGGTGGGAAATCAGTCTTTGGATCTAGGGAAAACAATTGGAGGGAATAAATATTTAAATAGCTTATACAGCTGACAGTAGCAGTGAAACTGGGAGAGCTTTGGTTTTAGATTACCATATGGGCAGAAACAGAGACGCTGTTTAAAAGCATAACATCAAAAGGGAAGGATGGTTGGGGAAAACACAGCAAGACATCCACTTATCTGGTGTAGAGATACTCAGCAGCTAGATCTCTTTGTTTAAAGATGTAACAAAATGTGCTCGGAAAGCAGAGGCCACAATTGCCAACACTAGCTAAAACACACAGTGATATATAAAAATAAGAAACCAAGAGCAATCCAGTCAAAAGCATGTCTATAACAAACCAGTTCAAACTAGACACCCTGTCTGCAAAGTACAAGCCACACTCCCACCATAGCCTTGTATTTGCTGCTGGGGCCTACTTGGCTAGTTTTAAAAATCCGATTTATCTAAGAATAAAAAAAAAAATTGGCTACAGTTAGAACAATAAAAAAATTATTGTTACAAGACAGAAATTGACTTATCTGGTGTAGACATATTCAATAGCTAGATTCTTTTCTTTAAAGATGCAACCAATAAGTGCTATTGTGGCCTGTCTGCCACAGTGTACACATTAATTGTATGATCAAATGCTAGATATGGTCAGTAAAATGCAAAAGACAAACATCACAAAAAATGCAGTGTGTCAACAGAATATTAAAAATTAAATACAGATGAAAGGGTATTAATTCAAAATGTAATAATAAAATGGGACTTCAGAAAAAAAATAATAGCTACCCGGCACATGAATAATAGGAAAAGTGAGTGGGTTGTAAATAACAGAATGACCTTTATTTAGTGAATTACTTACTAATTAGTTAATTAGCTAGTTTGTTTGTTTATCAGAGTAGTACACTAATCGCAATACATCATTTGCAATCACAGCCTGAGTGAAGAAATTTACAGAAAATAAAACATAAATTCACAAACATAGAGTATAAAACATAATTTTCATTACCTTAAATTAAAAGCCCCATACCGGTACAAAATAGTAATATTAGAAAGAATTAATAAATAACTGTCAGTATTGTACACTGAAATGAATTACAGACTATCCCCATTTTTTAACACATTCTTGCCCTCCTACCCACACAGACACACACACACACACACCTGATCATAGCTACTCAGTCCTGTTATAGTAACAGTGTTTTGTTAAGTAAACAACTTCTCAATTTCATTAAATGTCTTACCACTGACATAGTGCCCTTGATTTAATTAAATCCTGCTCGTGGGCAATCTTTTCACTAAAACTAACATCATAGCCAGCTTTATGCACCTGCAATGCCCTTGGCTGCAGGGAGGGCCCTTTAACCATCCTTGGCTGTGTGGAGGCCCCACAAAAGCTGTTACTTGTTGGGGAAAATGAGGAGAAAAAAGTTCATTTTCTGATTATTGTCTTTCTCTAAAACAGTGTTGTGATATGCCTCTGTAAGCTTATAATCAATGAATGAATATGAGCAGGATAAGTACTAGAAATCAGCAGCCCAGAGTGATCAATGGCAGTGTTTACCTTGGATTTTAACAAGAGCTGATTCTTCCAGTCTTTAGGGATGGTTTCCTGTTTCAGAGAGTTTTATATATAATGACTTTACAAATTATAGGTGGCTATCTCTGGTGGTTTGGAAGGAAGAGGGTGGTGTATGAAAACAACTATTCATTGCCACTGTGGTATAGTGAGTAGAACTGACATTTCACGGTGCTTCGCTCAGGTTTAGTTCTTAGCTGTGTGTTTTTTCTATGTGGAGTCTATATGTTCTGTCTGTGTGTTCATCTATCCATATACTCTGTTTAACCTCAGCACCTGAAAAACATGCAGCAGATGAAATGTAATGCCTCCTAGTTCCCTGAAAGTGAACATACGGTGTGTGTGTGTGTGTGTGTGTGTGTGTGTGTGTGTGTGTGTGTGTGTGTGTGTGTGTGTGTAAAAAATAGAATTGATTTTTATCTGTACATACACAATATTTCTGGGAACTTGCATAACTCTTCTGTGTAGCTGTTAAAAAATGCAGTTAAGTAATTATATTTCAAAAGTAAGGTATAAAATATATCACAGAACATTCAGACACTCAGATCATCTAGAAGTCTGGTGGCCCCCACCCCCCTAACTATATAAACAGATTTGACAAGGACTTACTGATGGCCTCTACCCCAACCACACCCATTCTAGAGCCCACCATGTTCAGAGGTGTGTACAGAAGGTTGCTGTAGGTCATGTGGGGGGCTGGGGACTGTGTGTTGATTACTTTTTTAATTTTAATTTAAATCACAATCAAACCTTGGTGGTGTGGACAGGAGGTCATTATAGCTTTTGTTGGGGATGTGAGACAGTGCAGTCATTACTTCTTTTATGTTTCTCAGACCTCAGAGGTGTACAAAGAACGTTACTATAGCTTGTGTAAGGGTAATATACTGTCTATGAGCAATAAAGTGGAATTAATTGCTGTAGTCATTATTTTTTCTCACTTTCCTTAGTCACATATAATGGCAGTTGCCTTTGGAGGTTAGGGGTGAGCAGTGACAGCAATCACTTGAAATACATACATGCCTATGGTCATTTGAACTTCTGTTTTCATACCAGTCTAATATCAGAGGGATACACTGGCAGTGACTGCCTTTGTTTTGGAAGAGGGCAGGTAGTATTCCCAGATAAGATTTTTATATTCTCACAACAATTGTCTTTGTAGTTTATTGTGAACTATCAACTTTGAACATTAAGCCTTGGGTACAATTTGTCTTCTTTGAAAGAAAAAAAAAAATAAGATTGAAATTCTTTTCTTACTCATGTTTTTTTCCTCAGGACACCATTAGATCTATAACCATATGGCTATTCCTAAACAGTATTTACTGTGTGTCTTTTGTCAGGAAAGTATTGTTGAAAGGATGCAAGGAAACTATAATGAAAAAAAACAACTACTAAATGTCTTTTCTTTAATTTTTTTGATCAAGTCATCACTGGATGGAAAAAAGTAGGCTAATGTGTGTGTGTGTGTGTGTGTGTGTGTGTGTGTGTGTGTGTGTGTGTGTGTGTGTGTGTGTGTGTCACAGAGGGAAACACTGGAGGATGGGGTTGAAACAGTAGGGAGTGCTTACAGCACCATTTCACCAAGGGCCAGCCCTATGCATAGAGTTTTAACAACTAAATTCTAGTAACAGTGAATGTCCCTCTGAGAGATGGGCCAGCATAGTTTGGTATGCATGTTTCTCAAAATGTAAGGGTATTGTAGCTACATTTCAGTCTGTGCATACTCCCTATAAAGCTCTACAGGGGTGGCAATGACGGTGTGATGCTTAGACTGGAAGTGTCCAGGGGGCCCCCAATTTGATATTTGCTGACACTGGACCTGTATTCATCCCACCCCTTTCAAGAGAAGTAGGCATTGCCTCATCACTCCTCTCCCTTCTGTATCCAGCACTACCATTGCCTGGGCTGATAAATTAACCCATGGCTTCTGGGACATAGTCTACCCTCTCTCTCTAAACACCATGGAATTGCCTGCCCCAGGATTAATACTTAATCTTTATCATAATAAATTTCCCATATATAGTGATAAAATTACTGAGTGGAAATAGGAAAACTGAAATGAGTAGAGCAAGACTGTGATATCCTGCACTTGTCAGCAAATGACTGGTGACAAAATAAATTAACTACCTGAAACAAATTGAAGCAAACAATCTAGCATTTGACTTCAAAATCATAGTAGGCACTTAATTTTACTCCATTATTAATGTATAGAAAAGGCTTACTGTAAAATGCTTGGAAGAGAGTGGCAAAAACACTTAAAACCTTGAAGGAAGGGGCACAGTGAGAAATGATATAATCATGTGAGACCAGATGCTGGGACTGATCAAGCCAAGATGCAACTATCACGTCAACAACATTTAAAAGAAACCCAAGTAGTTGCCTAGTAATCAAAGCTGCCAAATATCCAATGAAAATGTAGAGGTGGCAAAGTCTGATGTTAGAAAATAGATTATCATTTTGCCATGACCTGAGACATACACAGCCAGTGCAAGCAAGAAGAAAGATGCCAAGAAGGGAAAAGTGCCGAGTTGTTCCCCGAAACACTAGCAACACCTGTGACATAGAAACCAGTCAAGGTTTACCTCTGAAACATCCTTCTTTCTTCTTTTATCTACTTGAAATGACTGTATCTACAGGGTCTTTGTATTAGAGGGGGTCAGAAATATTGATTCCTGTTGAAAGTTAAGAAAGGGCATATTCAGAGCATCACACCTAATTGGCCAGTTCTCTTTTACTGTAAATTCCAAAACTTTCAATTTTTGTACTGTTGCATTGGATGTCTATTTTTGCTCTGTCACAAGCATGAGTAAACAAAGGAGATGACAAGGGCAAAAGAGTGCTCATCTATTATGTGGATTCATCTAATAGTCAAGGGGTACTCTGGAACCTGTTGTGTATGTTTTTTTTAATATGTCTGAGGTTACTTCTTTCTATTTGCTCTTTGTGAGAAAGGGATGCTAGGGCCTTTGATTCATTTTGCCAGCTAAGTCTAGGTATCGCCATTCTAGGGTAAGTTTAATTTTTGTTGGAATCTTTAGCTCTTTCAAATTTTGTACTGCTATGTAAGTATATGCATTTTTGTTCTGACATAACCCAGCATAAAAGAGAAAAAGGGAGATGACACAGAAGAAGAGTGCTGAGCTGTTCTGTGGATCAACAGTAGCACACAAGACTTATCTACCAGTCAGAGGATACATCTGATACCTTTTATGATCTGCCTGAAAGTACTGTTTGTCAGCAGGGGTGCTATTTATTCCTCTTAGTAGTTGAGAAAGGGGAGATTCTCAGCACCCCAGTGATTGACCATTTCAGTTTCAGTGGAACTCCAGCACTTTCATAGGTTCATAGGTAGGTACTAGGCTATCGGCCCTAGTGCCTATACAAGCCCAGCCAAAAAGGTACCCTGGCTTTTTCCACCCAAGAAAATTATTTTCCTGTGCCACTGTCGAGCAGAGCCACAGAAGTGATCCCTGGGGTGAAATTCCTATTTCCCATCCAATCATCAAGATTTTTCTTGAAGAGTCCTAATGAGGAGCTTTGTTTGATATAGATAGGTAGTTTATTCCAGAGTATAGGAAGTGTCTGAGACAGGAATCTATCCCTCCAGCATGTTCTGTTTATTGTGGTGACAAAGTTTAGATCCCTAGAGCATGTAGCTCAGAGAGAATGAGATTTCTTTAAGTGGAGCATGTCCAGCAGTTCTGGGTTGACATAGCTTCATATGTTAGGCAGAGATATGTGACGGAGTAAAGCTGGAGTTTTTTGAGATGGTCTGCATAGGGCATCTGTTTGAGGCCAGTAATCCTCTTTGTGAGGTATTCTGTGGCCTTTCCAGTTGTTGTAGAAGTCTTGTGAGGTACATACCAAAAGGGGCATTGTACTCTATAATGAGTCTAATGAGTGATGAGTAGAGGAGAACAATGACCTCTTTTTTTCTGGATGTGAAACCTTTTGTGATGAGGTGTGCCATGTAGAAGGATTTCCTGACTACTGTCGCGATGTGATTATCAAAGGAGAGACTACTGTCCACCTGTGTCCCAAGGTCTCTTATCACACTTTCAGTGTTAAGTATACTACCGCCTATGTTGTAGTTGATGGGTACAGAGATTTTACCAATGGGGATAAAAATGCACTTTTTGGCATTGAGCTTGAGGCCATGGCTTTGACACCAGGCATCTGTCTCAGTGAGACCCTTCTGTAGCATGTCCACATTGTTAGTAGTTTCAATTATGGCTCCTAGTTTGCAGTCATTTGCAAACTTCATTAGCCAAAGATCTTCTGTGTTAGCCTGTACTTCAGAGAAGTAGATACCAAACAGGAGGGGACCCAGGACTGAACCCTGTGGTACTCCACTTGTCACTTGTCTGAAGTCAGATTTGGAGTCTGCTACTTTCACAGTGTGGGTTCTGTCAGTGAACCAGTTGGCAACCCATCTTGTGACACAAGGATTTATACCTAGTTTAGTGAGTTTATCTATAATTCTAGAGTGGGGGATGGTGTCGAAAGCCTTGGCAAGATCTAGATAGGCTGTGTGAACTACCTTACCCTCGTCTACAGCTTTGGTGACTGCTTCAGAGAAGTCTATCAGGTTTAGGAGACATGATCTGCCTTTTACAAACCCAAAATGGGTGGGATCCAGAGTTTGGAGATTGCCAATGGCTTTGTTTAATTGTTCCATGATGATACGTTCCATGGCCTTGCAGACCAAGCTTGTCAGGATAATGTGGCGGTAGTTCCCAAGGTCCATGGTGGCTCCCCCCTTGTAGACTGGGATAACTGTTGCTGTGCGCCATTCAGTGGGCCCAAAGCCTGAGGTGAGGCTATGACTGAACATGGTACTTAGGTGGGGTGCCAGTTCGTTCTGTAGTTTGTGTAGAAAGCAGCCTGGGATGTTGTCTGGTCCCATGGATGCTGTGTTTTTGGCTTTGGAGAGTATGTTTTTTCCTGTGCAGCTGTGATTACAAGAACTTTACATTCTTCTGATATAGAGATGGGCGTGAGAGGGGGGTAAAGTTAGCACTTAACCTATCTGCCAGGATATTGGCAATATCAGTTGGGTCTGTATATTTAGTGCCATTGTGCTGTAACTCAGAGCAGATCTGAGTGTTGCCATTGAGATTCCTGACATAGCTATAGAATGCTTTGTGGTTGTCTTTAGAATCAGTGGCAATTTTGTTTTCGTAACTAGCTTTGGAGGATTTTATCAGGGATCGCAGCTTCTTACTGAGGCTGACCATGGAGCTCCTCCACTTGTAGGATTTTACTCTCTCTTGAAACAGTTTCTTCCTTCTGCTGTACAGTTTGCTTATGGCAGGGGACCACCAGATTAGCTTCCTTTTTTTGGAGGATAGCATCTTGGTTCTGTTTGGGATAACACAATCCATGCATTTGTGTAAGTGCTTATAAAGTGCAATTATGTAGGATTCAGTAGTCGTAACTGTATTGTCCATCTGCATGGGTGTCATGAAGTTCACCACTTCTGTCTTAAGAAGCATGAAGTTGGCTTTGGAGAAATTTTTTACTATGGTTTCCATAATGGGGGTTGGGGGTAGGATGTGGATATCTAGGGTAATTAGCTTATGGTCGGATCGGACCAATGAGTCATTGAATTCAGGTATGGAACACTGGTCACTTATGTTGGTAATGACTAGATCTAGGATATTGTTGCCCCTGGTGTGGGTGTGGATAAGTTGATCCAGGGCATTGGAGTTTATGAATTCCAGAAAGTGTTGAGTGAAAGTAACATGCGTAGTTTTCCCAGTTACTAGTGGGATAGTTGAAATCACTCATTATTAGGGTGTTTGGTTGAACCCTAATATTTTCCAGTACATCAAGAAAAGAGGAGTGGGAATCCTGGGGCATGGTGGGAGATCTGTAGCAAGCTACAATTTGGATTGCAGCTTTGCCCAGAGTTAGTTGCACTTCGATAACCTCGGCTGCATTATGCTGAGCAACTAGCCTGGAGGTGTGGATATCCTTAATGAATATGGACACACCTTTGCCTTTGTTGTTCCGGTCCAGGTTACATGGCTGAAAAGTGTGGTATGAGTTATAGCCTGGTAGTACAGGAGTGCTCTCTGGAGCCTTGAACCAGGTCTCAGTCACTGCACAGATATTGATGTTATCCATTTTAAAGAGTGCCTCTAGTGAGTGCATTTTGAGATTTAGACTTCTAGCACTGAGTAGCATCACCCTTAGTTTTTGCTTGCCTGTTCCTGTTACGGTGGTGAATTTGTCATTTGAACCTTGCCTAAAAAAGGCACTATAGGGGTGGCAAGAACCTTAGCCAGTATCCAGAATCCCAGGGGTGACAGGTGCAGGCCATGTATGGCAAAGCATTGTGGTCTGTCGACCATGTCATCCCAGGCAGACTGATACTGGATCCCTTTAGAATGACACCAGAAACTTAGCCAATTGTTGAAGTCAATCATTTTGTCCTTGTACTGCGGTATCATTTTGGGTGATGGCAGAATGCTACTCAGGGCTAGGGTCATACTTGCCTGGGCTACAAGATCAGAGAGCTCTTCTATGTCTCTTTTCATGTAGTCCAGGGAGGTATGTCTCAGGTCGTTCACACCAACATGGACAATGACAGAGTCATATTTGTACTTGTTGTGGAGTGACCTGAGTGATGGGTTATGTGGCGGATCCTGGCACCCGACAGGCAGCTGACAGTAACCATTTCCTTGTTTAGCCTGGTGAGTGGGACATCAGTATGCCTGACTATAGAGTCACTTATAACTAGTGTGTTGGGTATGTTGTTTTGCCTTATTGGCTGTGGTTGAGTGGCACACTGAGTCTGCGGGCTATGTGTCATTTGGGTTGTGTTGGGGGTTGGAGGTTGCTTGCATTTCTGCTTTGGAGGTCTCTGTTGCTTGAGCAGATTATTATTGAGAGCTCCGTGAATGTTTTTGTGTTTCTATGTGTGGATTTTGATGGTGTAGATTTAGTGAGACTATGTGATGAGTGTGGTGAAGTGCAAGTGTTTACCTTCTCCTCTTAACTGTCAAGTTCAGTCTTGGTTGGAGAGAGCTTTACCTCCAGTTTGGCTAGATAAGTGCATCTCTCACAGGTTGTAGTGTTGGGTGGTAGGAGGAGAGGGTTGTCTGTGTACATGAAGCAATTTCTACATTGCCCCAAGATGCTCAAATTCATTAGATAGACAGGAGGGAACACTGGGAGCTGACCCTTGTACATGCCTGAATAAAAAACTATTTTCCTCTAGATAAGTGAGGAAAGTGAGTACAAGAGCTGTTTTTCTCTAAGCAAGTGAGGAAAGTAAGTACCAAAACGGTTTTCCTCTAGGTAATGAGGAAGGTTGAGTGCTGTAGTAATGAGTAGGTTATTTAGTGCTTACAAGTTCTGAACAAGTGCTGAGCACGACTAAGCAAATTCAAGTGCTAAAACTAAGAATCTATATATGGATTAAACTAGTTACAGGAAAGGGGGAAACACGTGCAAATGTGGGCTTTTAAATCAGAAAGTTGAGAGAGATGGAAAAACTGCCCAAATGGCCAATAACTACAATTTCTGGGCTAGAACCACTCCTTATTTGATAGATAGGTTACCTAGTGTTTACCACTTCCACTGATAAGCTAGAAGGCTTCCCTCCAACACAGAAAGCATGGGGGCTCAGAAGCTTACATGCAGTCCTGGATACAGCAAATCTGAATCTGAACTACACTAGTTACAGGAAAGGTAGGGAACAGGCTTAGATTTTTTTTTTTGTTATACAGAAAAGTAGCTGTTTTAAGCAGCAAAAACAATTCAAATGCAGCACAAGTTAGCACACTTGAGTATATAGCAATGTTAGACCAAACAGTTTAAAAAAATGCAATTAAATTAAAAATGACTAAAAACAAGTGCAGAAGGAATCTATTAGGTAGAATGAAGTAAAGAGATGGGACTGGTAGAGTGTCCCAGATCAAATCTACAGTGGGAGCGGGCAACTGCAAAAGCCTCCAAATTTAAACAATAAGACAGGAATAGGGAGGATGGGTAGGTAGGGGAAAACAACACCTTCAGCAGAGATCTGAAAAAGTATATAGTGAAGCAAAAATAACAGTGC
Organism: Protopterus annectens; assembly: GCF_019279795.1. Classification (NCBI taxonomy): domain Eukaryota; kingdom Metazoa; phylum Chordata; order Ceratodontiformes; family Protopteridae; genus Protopterus; species Protopterus annectens. The sequence continues at coordinate 757,717,206 of NC_056746.1, forward strand.
ACAACTCTGAAGTCAGCCTGAAATAATATAAAATTAGTCAAGCAACAATTATCAGTACACAACTCTGAAGTGCCAGAAAAATATACCTATCTCTGTATATCTCCAGACAGTTTGAAGAGCACTCTGTCAGATTTCAGATTTTTAAACTCCTCTGCACCCTACACTGTGGTAGTGAGAAATTTGTTACATTCCCACAAGACTGATATTATTGTTTGTGAAACATGTTTAAAAAAAGAATGGCTGGAAGACAGTTCTGTCAGTGTATAAATGTTTTTACTGTAACAGACATTCTAAAAAAAATCAGATGGAGGTGTTATGATTGGGATTAATGATAGCTATGAGACCTGTGATTATTACATATTATACCATGATCCCCAAAAGTGTGCACGCTGATTGCCATGTGCCGTTATGCGATCGTTATACTAATGGAAAAGGTCCGGTCGCCGGGGACTTTTTCCATTAGTATAACTCGTTTACACACACTAAGCTATGTTAAATGGGTTGGGTTTAACATGCACAGACAGCTAAACAATGGAATGGCCGTCTGCTTGCTTTATTTGCAAAGCCCAACATGTTAAAACCATTGATAAAGTTAAAACAAAAACAAAAAAGAAAGCAAGATCTCCGTTCAAATCTTTGCTTTTTTAACTAGGTTAATGTTGTTAAGACAATTTAAATACAATTTTAAAAATAAGCAGAACAACGTTGCTTATTTTAAGTTGTCGTTATTTTAAAACTGTTTGCTTTAACATGTACAATTAAAAAATCTTGAGATGTTGCTTCTAGGTCTCTGCTCACATCTCTTGCGCACTACATCAGAATGAACTACCCGGCCAGACCACTCGCGGAACATAATATGCCAGGCATTATACTATGCAGTGCCAAAAGAAAAGTAATAATTTCTTTAAAATAATAGTTTCTTTTAAACTATAATAGTAATATGTAAATAACATATGCACCGTTACGGTTGGCTTTGGTTGATACCCCTTGGTCAGCCTGTTTGTCGCCTCGGGACAAAAATTAACATTACCAAACCGATTAGTCGGACCAAATATATTCAATGACAACACCAATACTATAGATTGTATAACTGTGACAGTAAAGACAACCCTGGAACATATAACAATTATTGGAGTGTAGAGACCACCAAGTCCTGATGACCTAGAAGAACTGATATATTTCTTGTATGGAGCACAGGAGGGAAGAATTTTAGTGGCTGGGCACTTAAATTTACCAGAAACAAACTAGAATAATATTGATTCAACAACATCAGTAAGGAAATTATTAACAATGTATGTTCAGGAACAACAACTGCTTCAGGTTGTTAAAAAAAAAAAAAAAAAAAAAAAAAACTACCAGGGAACAGAACATACTACACATTGTTTGTGTTCCTAAAGAAATTTCCATTACTTCATGTCATGGAGTTATTGTTTGTGTTCCTAAAGAAATTTCTGTTACTTCATGCCATGGGGTTATAAAGGTTAATTTGTTGCTGGTTAATTCTGCCAAAGATAGCAAAACAGTCACTATGTAAAACTAACTGGAGTGATGCTTTCAGTGGAAAAAACAGCAGGAAAATGAATGTGTCTGAAAGAAGAAAAATTGAGAAAAAAAAAATATAAACAAATGTTTAACATCAGGATCTAGGCTTACAACATCGAGGGATATATTACCATAAGAACAAGGTACCTGATTAAGGTGAGAGACAAAACAATATGAGAAATGGAAAAGAGGTCGAACTACAACCTTGAAAACTGAAATATACAAGCTGGATGAACAAATTAAGCATAGTGTGAGACAAGATCAAGAAATATTTGAAGAAAATTTATATTAAGATATTGAGCATAAGAAACCATTTTATAGACATATAAGATGTTGAAGGAGTAAAGACATACAAATTGATAAACTGTGTATAGATTCTAAACATTGTGTATAGATTCTAAACTTTGTTCTCAGACACAACAAATTATAGACATGTTTACAAAATCTTATGCAAACAGCTTGGCTCCACAAAGGGGGTGATAATGTTATTCTAGTGACATCTAGGTAACCTCAGATACTGGAATCAAATTTGATTCTATTGAACAAGATCTATGAAAACTGGATCCAAACAAAGCACATGGAGGAGACAGAATTTGTAATAATGACCCAAGAACATGTCAGCAAGAACTTATATATATTATTTACTAGGTCATATAAATATGGGGAGATTCCTCAAGATTAGAGACATGCACTTATTAAAGTGTTTTTGGGAAAGGTGAGCAGGACAAACTGAGATGTATATAGACCCTTAAGTCTACTTTCATGTTGTGGAAAATAATGGAGAAGGTAATACTGGATAAGTTTTTGGTAGAACTAGAAAAACTGGAGCTTGAAACCATATATCAGCATGTATATATTGAAAATGGATCTATTACCACCTGTAACATGATGTTCTCTAATAATATAAAAAGTCAAAGTAAAGTCAAAGTAAACTTTATTGTCACTTCGATTCACACAAGTATGAACTGAGCAAAATTATGTTTCTTCGGGCTGAATGTGCATACAAAACACAAATTACATTTAACATGACAATAATACAAAAAAATCTATAGTCAAAGATGACAAACACAACAATAATAAATATTAATATTATTGCACTGATTTAACAGATTATCACTCTTTGCTATGTTTTTAGCTTATTTTTACTGGAAAAAATTCACTTAAGTGACTGATTCAAGTCCTGCATTTATATTGCACAGTAAGACAGTTCAGTTTGATTACTGCTGAATTTGCTGTCTGGGTGTGGGTAAGATCTTGTTACATATTGCACTATAGAGACTTTTCGGTATTGTTGGATTACTGCCTTAATGCCCAGTGTGAAGGGTACTGTTCATAGAGATCAGTAACCTGATGACTAGTGGAAAGAAGCTGTTTCTGAATCTCGTGATTTTCTGATGTTAAATGTGAGAACAGCTTGTAAGCAGGATTAGTGCTATCCCTGGTAATATTCCTTGCCCTGCTGAGACATCTGGCCATGTGCAGATCTTATATGGATGGGAGGGAGTTCCTGATAATCTTCTGAGCTGCTTTCAGTACCCTCTGGAGGGACTGGTGCTCCAAAGTAGAGCAGCATACTGTAAAGATGTTTGTCAGTATGCTTTCGATGGTGCCCCTGTAGAAGGTTGTGAGAGCCATTGATAGAAGGTTTGCTGTCCTCAACCTTTGCAAGAAGTAAAGCCATTGAAGTGCCTTCTTAATGATGGCATTTGTGTTGGCTGATCACATCAAATCTTCTGCAATGTGCACCCCTAGAAACTTTGTGCTTTTTACTCTCTCAACTCTTGCTTCATTGATTACAAGTGAAGAGTGATAATGAATGAAAAATGGTGCTGTTATGTAATTTATATAGATTTAACTTCAGCATTTGACAGGGTCATACACAAAACACTGATCAAATTAGAAAAAATAGGTATTGATTTACTCTTGATAAGATGGATAGCTGCATGGCTTACAAACATGACACAGCAAGTATCATTCAACAAGTGTACAGATAAAATTCTTGGTTACATTCAGAGTGTCCAACAGGGCTCTGTCCTAGGCCTATACTTGTTTAGATTGTATTTTACCAATCTAATTTTTTCATCTGAGTTGTTCTACAGTCTGTATGCAGATGGCCTGAAACTGGGTAAACTAATTACATGTGTTACAGATAGGGCATGTCTGCAAAAGAATTTGAGTAAATTGACTGTTTGGGTACAGGAGAATAATATGCTGATAAATACATAAAAAAAATTAAGCATATGAGATTTGGGAGACATAACGTGAAAGGTGAATATTTAATACAGCACACAGTGGTCAAAACTGTAGATTGATTTAAGGACCTGGGTATATGGATAGATGCAGTTTTGAGTTTTTCTAATCAAATCAACCAATTGATTAATGATATTTATAGAACTATAGGTTGTATAAAATGATTTATAAAGTCTAGAATCTAAAATCAGAATTGATGAAGTTGTTGTTTGTTAGTTAGATTAGACCCAAACTTGAGTATGAAATAACAATATGGAAACCTTTTAAGAAAAGAAGCATTAGTAAACTGGAAAGAGTACAGTGGAAATATACCAAGGGAATCCATGGATGTGAAAATGTAAGCTATTATGAAAGAATAAAATATCTGAAATTGCACAGTGTCCCTTTTAGATATCAGAGGAGATCTTATTCAGGTATATAGGGCATTTAGAGACAGCTACCCATGGGAATGTTTGAGGTTATCAAAATGTAGTAGAGACTCATCAGACAACCTATGTAGGAGATTCTATAGGAATGAGAAGTGTACTAATTGGTTCTCTGAGAGAGCAGCTGATGCATGGAACAGACTACAAAATTACATTAAAGCAGGCACTGTTTTAAATATTTTTAAGAACAGCTTGGACACTTATTATGGGAACAATTGTTTTGGTATATTGGCATGTTAGAAGGACATTAATGACCATGACTGAATATATTTGTATGTATGTATCTATGTATGTATGTATGTATGTATTCCAGTAAGCTTTTGAAATTGCACCCATCTAGTGAAGCCTGTACCATACTGTTCTAATTGCTTTTTATCATCAAATCCAGATGCCCAGGTAATTGCCCACACTACGTTCAGCTCTTTATTGCTCCTCCTGTTCCTGTAAAATTTTTGGAGTGGCATTGTCCAGCTGCTCTGCTCTTGCCCTTTTAATCATTGTTACTATTCCACAACTAATTCTATTTGAAATTTCATGTATTTTTGTAGTGTAATTGTTGTCCAGATTTACTATTTTAGCCAGCAAACAACTGCAGTTATATTTTTCTGTAGTGTTGCCCAGTCAGTTCTGTTATAGCAATTCTAAGACATTAATAGATAGTCCTTAGGAATGTATAATTGCACTTTTTGTTGATCTGCAGATTTAACCTGATATTCCCAGTTGTAATTTTGTTGATTCCAGTTGTAAGTTTCATAGATGCTATCAAAGTTGTTCTGTTTATCTAGTATTATGCCCAAAGAATTAACCCTCAGCTATTTTGCTGTCATTTATCCAAGTACATCTGATTCAGCATTTTTCCAGTTGTAAGTTTGTATTGTTTTCTAATCACTTCTGATTTAGTCATATTTAGCTGAATCCAGCTACTAGCAAGTTTTCCCTGGATATGTTCAATAGATAATTCTACTTTGAGCTTTCTTTACGGCCGTACTTACATCCTCTTCAGCTATCTCCTATTCATTTTAACTTTTCAATGAATTATAGCACCCTGGCCTAATTACTGCCACTGTTTTCCTTAATTTTCATTGCCTGTGTGAACCAGATTTAATCAAAGTCAGTTATAGATCCAATCTAACTTTTTTACATAGTTGCTTGAAACAGACTCACAATGGTTTGCTGTTGGGACTCATTGTCTTACCACTACAGATATTCTCTTGCCTTCACTTAGATTGTGCTGCACATCAATTAAACATCTGTTCTGCATGTCTATGATGTCTAATTACTGTACTTCCATTGAACGCACATCATCATGAAGCCCTGGCTTGCTCTTTACTTTTTTCTAGACTGCCTTTTGGCACTAAGCTTATTGAGGCAATGTAGCAACTGCTTAATGTTATTGGATATTCCCTTATGGCTGGTATTCTCTGACTGCATCTCTAAGAGATGTAATTACTTGCCTAGCTTGGAGACTTATTTCTCCAATCCAACCACCATCAATAAACTGCACCATAACGCCAAACCACATACATTGAAATCTTTACAAAATATCTGCGTAAGCCTCTTAGGTGATTAATGAGCATATCTCAGCCACATAGGAGCACTCCTGTTTCTTAACCCACACCTGCTCTTTCCTGTACCTAAGGTCACCTAAACTGCAGACAATAGAAACATTCTTGTTGATGATTTTGTCATCGAGCAATGACACGGCACTCATTAGACTACATAAGGAGACAGTCTGTCTGTGTGCCTGTCTGTATCTGTATGCATTTTATGATGGACCTGGCTTGTCAGTGTCAGTATATGTGTGCATGTGTTATAAAAATCAGTGTGTTTTATGATAGACCTGACTTGTCAGGATCAGCGTCACTATGAGTGCATGTGTGTGAAAAATTAGTGTAACACATGACAGACCTATTAAGGGCTGTGTCATTATGTATATGAGTGAGTGTGTGTGTGTGTGTGTGTGTGTGTGTGTGTGTGTGTGTGTGTGTGTGTGTGTGTGTGTGTGTGTGTGTGGGTGTGTGGGTGTGCAAATATAATATAATCGATTTTTCTCTGTGGATGCACATGATATTGCTATCTACATACATACCCATTCTTGTTATCAGTTAAAAAAAAACAGTTAATTCAACATTAGCTTTTAAAAATAAAGTATCACAGAACAACAAGGTCCTCAGTGTGTCTGGAGACCTGGTAGCTACCCAACCCAAGCTGTATAACTGAATTTTGACACATGGTTAGTAGTGTTCTTTGGCTGAATTCCACATAACTAAAATGCATAGAAGGTTGTTATAGCCTGTGAGTGTGTGTTTGTGTGTGTGTGTGTGTGTGTGTGTGTGTGTGTGTGTGTGTGTGTATGTGAGCTGGGGATAGCGTTGTCCTTATTTCTTTAACTTTCCAAAGGTGTGAACAAAGCCCAATATAGCCTTATTTAGGAGGTATGTACTGTTTAGGGGCAATAGGATAAACTGCATTACAAAGATCATTATTTTTTTCACTTTTATCATGATCAAACATCAGATATATATATATATATATATATATATATATATATATATATATATATATATATATATATATATATATATACATTCGCTATGTTTTTGGGGGTAGGAATAAACAAGTATGTTGTTTATATACAAGTGACAATAATAGATTGAAATAAGTTGCAGTGTTCCGTTTGTTCTTTCATTTTCATATTAACCGGATGCTATGGTGGTACACAGAAATTGGTGGTCTTTTGTGGGTACTAGTGAGGACTTATGCTGTGTATATGTTTGACAGCAGCTACTGAAAATATATAACTGCGGCAGTTTGTGACTTTACTTTCATCCCATCATAACATTAGAGGAATGCACAAAAGGTGACTATTTTTTTTGAGAAGTGAGGCAGGCACTATTCTCAGATATGATTTATGTGTGTCTTTATTAGCATTTAAATAATTGGTGCAAAAATCATGCACTGAAACTGAATGCCAAAAAATTGATTATTGTATCTTTTGGGAAGTCATCTACAGCAGCAAACCACCACATTGACAATATTACACTTGCAGTTTTTTGAATGTATGAATCTTACTCTTGTATTTCATCTCTAACATTATGTAACCTTTTTTTTTTGTATTTTGTAACCTTTATTGTACTGTATTGCACATGGAGCTTTTATCCCTGGGCCTCCACTGAAAATGGGCACTTCTTGGCCCAGTGGACTTCCCCGGTATTCAAACTGAAAATAAAATAAAAATAATAAATAAACACCACTAAGAGCTGACCCACTTGCTTGGGATTTGTGAACTTATGTTGAGTGACCTAACTTTTGACCAACATGTGTCTATTAAAGTAAATTAAGGCACCAAAGTTACACATTGGAAATCAGTCACTGTACTTTACTGCAGAAGACAAACGGTAAGCGCTTTCACAACTTAATGTTGCTTCATCAGACCACATCACTACAACTGATGCTTGGTTAAATACTAGGACAATTAGTATGACATCACAATTTAAAGAGATATTACTCCACTAACATAAGAACATATATCGATATCCATAAGAAAAATGCATAAAATATATAGAAAGGTGTGTATTTACATACAATAATAATTAAAAAAGGGGAATGTCATCCCTGATGGTTATTAATATATATATATATATATATATATATATATATATATATATATATGTGTGTGTGTACATATACGCACGCATTTTGTGCACATATAACCATAATAGTACAATAAAAAATATATAAAAATTCATATTTAGTGTTTAAGGTGCCTTGCCTCAAGGTAAGGAACTAATGAGGTGCAGCCATTCAAACCAGGATATCTATCTGCTTGTAATTTAGTGATCCATTGTTGTTCTAATTCTTCAGTGTGGTTTTCTACATCACCACCTCTGTTTGTCCTTACTATTTGTTGTAAGATTAAAAATTTAAAACAATGACTACTGTCTGTATTCAGGACATGATTAGCTAGAGCATTTGATTGCTTCTGGTTCCGTATGTCCCTTATATGTTCTAACATTCTTTCTTTAAAACTCCTATTTGTTTTGCCTACATAATAGGCATGGCATGTAGCAAAACAAAAATAAACAACATCAACACTTTTACAATCATAGTAATTCTTCGGATAAAGTTTAAAACATTTCACAGGATGAATGTACTCATTTTTAGTGTAGACATGCTGACAAGCAGCACAATTCCTGCACGGGAAGGTGCCCTGTCTGTTAGAGAACATCAGTCTTTTAGAAAAAATCTCTCAATTACAGAGCTGCTGCTTTAAAGACACATTATTTCTAAAACTGAAGTTTGGGGTGTCACCAACTGTGGAAACCAGACCTGGTATTTCATGTTATAAGTGCCAATTCTTTTTAATAATTTCCGTATACTTATTGATGTCACTTGCAAATCTAAACACTATTCTAAACTTATTTCTATCAATACTTGTATCATAAGGTATACTTGTATCAGCACTATAAGAGCTCATATATGGTTTACATCTTGTAGATCTCAATTTCCATGCATCTGCATCACTCTAGTGATTTCTGAGCTAGAATAGCCTCTTGTTTGAAATTCGTCTTGTTACTTATTTAAAGCAACTACTGCCTCTTCATCATTATTATGTAGGTGTAGGGTTCTATAGACTTGTCCTTTGAGGACATTTCTAGGTATGTGTCTCGGGTGCATGCTTGACCTGTGAAGACAGGCATTAGTTCTTGTGGGTTTGTGATAAATACTGGTTCTTATCTGCTTTAAATCAGTAAGGGTGACACTCACCTCCAAGAAATCAACACATTGATAATGATGAAGAATTTGTATTCCTTACCATGGACATTGAATCTCTTTTTACTAGTATTCCAAATGTTTGGGGTATTGATAGAATAAGAGAATTCCTCGATATGAATAAGAAGCTGACTACTAATAAGATTATGCTAGTCTGTGCACTATTGGAGATTATACTTGAAAATAACATTGTAACTTTTCAGGATCAATTTTTCTACAAAGATTGGGCGTGGCTATGGGCACTTGTGCAAATAGCTACCAATCTATCACTAATCGATGGGAAGAACAATATGTTTTGTCAGATGTTAACCCATTTTTTGGCTACATTCTCTGAATGCGTCCGTTTTGTGGATGATGTTTTTGTCTTGTGGAAAGGGCATGGTGAAAATATCAGTAATTTCATTGATTACCTGCATAGTACTATAGACTTTTTGAAGTTTACTTTTACTTTTTCTGATACATGTGTTGATTTCTTGGAGGTGAGTGTCACCCTTACTGATTTAAAGCAGATAAGAATCAGTATTTATCACAAACCCACAAGAACTAATGCCTGTCTTCACAGGTCAAGCATGCACCCGAGACACATACCTAGAAATGTCCTCAAAGGACAAGTCTATAGAACCCTACGCCTACATAATAATGATGAAGAGGCAGTAGTTGCTTTAAATAAGTTACAAAATGAATTTCAAACAAGAGGCTATTCTAGCTCAGAAATCACTAGAGTGATAGCAGATGCATGGAAATTGAGATCTACAAGATGTAAACCATACATGAGCTCTTATAGTGTTGATACAAGTATACCTTATGATACAAGTATTGATAGAAATAAGTTTAGAATAGTGTTTAGATTTGCAAGTGACATCAATAAGTATACGGAAATTATTAAAAGAATTGGCACTTATTACATGAAATACCAGGTCTGGTTTCCACAGTTGGTGACACCCCAAACTTCAGTTTTAGAAATAATGTGTCTTTAAAGCAGCAGCTCTGTAATAGAGAACATCAGTCTTTTAGAAAAAATCTCTCAAACAGACAGGGCAACTTCCGTGCAGGAATTGTGCTGCTTGTCATGTCTACACTAAAAATAAGTACATTCATCCTGTGAAATGTTTTAAACTTTATCGAAGAATTACTATGATTGTAAAAGTGTCGATGTTGTTTATTTTGTTTTTGCCAAAGCCATGCCTATTATGTAGGCAAAACAAATAGGAGTTTTAAAGAAAGAATGTTAGAACATATAAGGGACATCTGGAACCAGAAGCAATCAAATGCTCTAGCTAATCATGTCCTGAATACAGATAGTAGTCATTGTTTTAAATTTTAATCTTACAACAAATAAGGACAAACAGAGATGGTGATGTAGAAAACCACACTGAAGAATTAGAACAACAATGGATCACTAAATTACAAGCAGATAGATATCCGGGTTTGAATGGCTGCACCTCATTAGTTCCTTTACCTTAAGGCAAGGCGCCAAACACTAAATATGAGTTTTTATATATTTTTATTGTACTATTATGGTTATATGTGCACAAAATGTGTGTGTATATGTACACACACACACACACACACACACACACACACACATATATATATATATATATATATATATATATATATATATATATATATATATATATATATTTATATTTTAATAACCATCAGGGATGACATTCCCCCTTTTTTAAATATTATTGTGTGTAAATACACACCTTTCTATATATTTTATGCATTTTTCTTATGGATATCGATATATGTTCTTATGTTAGTGGAGTAATATCTCTATAAATTGTGATGTCATACTAATTGTCCTAGTATTTAACCAAGCATCAGTTGTAGTGATGTGGTCTGATGAAGCAACATTAAGTTGTGAAAGCTTACCGTTGTCTTCTGCAATAAAGTACAGTGACTGATTTCCAGTGTGTAATTTTTGGTGCCTAATTTACTTTTGCTGTTGTTAGTGTTTTGGGCACCTCAGTGTACTTTAAAATATATATATATATATATATATGTGTGTGTGTACATACACACACATTTTGTGCACATATAACCATAATAGTACAATAAAAAATATATAAAAACTCATATTTAGTGTTTAAGGTGCCTTGCCTTAAGGTAAGGAACAAATGAGGTGCAGCCATTTAAACCAGGATATCTATCTGCTTGTAATTTAGTGATCCATTGTTGTTCTAATCCTTTAGTGTGGTTTTCTACATCACCACCTCTGTTTGTCCTTACTATTTGTTGTAAGATTAAAAATTTAAAACAATGACTACTGTCTGTATTCAGGACATGATTAGCTAGAGCATTTGATTGCTTCTGGTTCCGTATGTCCCTTATAGGTTCTAACATTCTTTCTTTCAAACTCCTATTTGTTTTGCCTACATAATAGGCATGGCATGCTTGGCAAAAACAAAAATAAACAACATCGACACTTTACAATCATAGTAATTCTTCAGATAAAGTTTAAAACATTTCACAGGATGAATGTACTCATTTTTAGTGTAGACATGCTGACAAGCAGCACAATTCCTGCACGGGAAGGTGCCCTGTCTGTTTGAGAGATTTTTTCTAAAAGACTGATGTTCTCTATTACAGAGCTACTGTTTTAAAGGCACATTATTTCTAAAACTGAAGTTTGGGGTGTCACCAACTGTGGAAACCAGACCTGGTATTTCATGTAATAAGTGCCAATTCTTTTTAATAATTTCCGTATACTTATTGATGTCACTTGCAAATCTAAACACTATTCTAAACTTATTTCTATCAATACTTGTATCATAAGGTATACTTGTATCAGCACTATAAGAGCTCATGTATGGTATACATCTTGAAGATCTCAATTTCCATGCATCTGCTATCACTCTAGTGATTTCTGAGCTAGAATAGCCTCTTGTTTGAAATTCATCTTGTAACTTATTTAAAGCAACTACTGCCTTTTCATCATTATTATGTAGGTGTAGGGTTCTATAGACTTGTCCTTTGAGGACATTTCTAGGTATGTGTCTCGGGTGCATGCTTGACCTGTGAAGACAGGCATTAGTTATTGTGGGTTTGTGATAAATACTGGTTCTTATCTGCTTTAAATCAGTAAGGGTGACACTCGCATCCAAGAAATCAACACATGTATCAGAAAAAGTTAAAGTAAACTTCAAAAAGTCTGTAGTACTATGCAGGTAATCAATGAAATTACTGATATTTTCACCATGCCCTTTCCACAAGACAAAAACATCATCCACAAAACGGATGTACCAGAGTATGTAGCCAAAAAATGGGTTAACATCTGACAAAACATATTGTTCTTCCCATCGTACTAGTGATAGATTGGCGTAGCTATTTGCACATGAAGTGCCCATAGCCACGCCAATCTTTTGTAGAAAAAATTGATCCTGAAAAGTTACAATGTTATTTTCAAGTATAATCTCCAATAGTGCACAGACTAGCATAATCTTATTAGTAGTCAGCTTCTTATTCATATCGAGGAATTCTCTTATTCTATCAATACCCCAAACATTTGGAATACTAGTAAAAAGAGATTCAATGTCCATGGTAAGGAATACAAATTCTTCATCATTATCAATGGTTTCCATTCTATTTTGCAACCGCTGTAAAAACATTTTTGTGTCTCTAAGAACTGTATAACAACTATCCAAGAACTCGTGTAAAATGCCTTCTACATAAATAGATAGGGGCTCAGTGCACCATCCTGCTCCTGATACGATGGGGCATAAAGGAGGAACCGTGGGATGTTTATGGATTTTAGGGAGTCCATAAATCCTAGAAACTAGAGGTTTTTGTACTGAAAAATAATTGAATAAGGATTCATCGATTAATCCTGTAATCAGTAAATCAAACACTAAAAAGACACTTTATCAGTGATAGCAATTTCAGCTGTTTTGTCAGCATTTGATAGGTACAAGTATCTAATAGCAAAACCTTCATCTGGTTAACATATAAATCTTTGTCCATTAATACAATTTTACCACCTTTATCTGCTTGTTTAATAATAAGAGAATGTAAATCCTGCAATTCATGTAGAGCCCTATATTCTTCTGTATTTAAATTATGAAAGGTGCAGCCTATGCACCAGGAGTATAAGCTTCATTAAAAGCATTTTCACAGATATCTAAAAATCTTTGTATGCCTGAAGGGGTGGGAGGTACAAAAGTGCTAGGTTTCTTGTATATATTTACATTGACATTTTCATTATTATGAAACATGCATTTTAATGATAAATTCCTATCAAGCAATTTCAAGTCTGTTAGCATTTCAGTTAAATCTGCCTTCTTGGCAGGTATAAAAGACAAACCCTTATTAAGCAAACTGTTTTGTTCATTAGTTAGAGTAAAGGAAGAAATGTTAACAATAAGATCAGTTTTTACATCCTCCTTTTCTTTGAAAAGTGTGCAGTTCTGTCCATTTGATATTCCCTTGCTGTCTTTCCCATATTGGGATTGCTTTTGGCTCGAGCTCTGAATGGGAGAGCTGCTTTCAAAGTGAATTCTCCCACTTTCAGATTTTCTAAAAAAACACTAGTATCTGTAGCATTTGCTTGTGAAGTGTCTATTGGAGTCTTACCTATAGTGTTTGCATTCCTTCGTTCTTCTGACTTTGAATTTTTATCCATATTCGATGTAGATGTATTCCCATTCACTATAGAAGCAAAAGATGCAACTTGGAGAGTAGAAACACTAGAATTTACATGTTCTTGGTCAGTTTGTTTATTGCCATGCTTTCCCTCATCTCAGTAGCTTTAAAACAGGAAGTGGAAGCCTGTGTCTCAGTATTTAGTGTCCTACTAGATCCTCTGTTCACTGTAGCAGGATTATACAAAAGGGTTCTATTTATAGGGTCTCTCGGCCATGAGAAGACATTATTGTTGCTAAAATCAGTTTTATCTCTGTTAATTTATTTAATTTAACATTTTGAAGCTTTGTCTCATAGGCACTAATGCTTTCATGCAACTGGCCCATTTTATTAAGGGTGATAGTAGCAGGAAAGGTTACAGATATCTGGTTTTCTAGTGTCACAATTTCAGTTTTCAGCTCAGTTTCAAGAGGTGTAAAAAACTCTATAAGGAGCTCCATATACTTGGAGCTAAAAGATAAATTAAATTATTGCCACTTACGTAAGAGTTCAGGATATGTATTCCCATAAGTTGGCATATTTAAGATACGTAGACCTCGAGGTATTACTTTAGCTTCCAATAAAGCTTGTAGGTGTAGTCTTTGCCATTGTAGTCATTTGTACTTATATAGAAGGTTTTCTAGCCCCCTATATTGTGCCTGAAACTTAAGCATTTTTTCCATCTCTGAACCAATATCCACTGTATTTGCCTGTACGTCAGCGTTTAATAATGGATTCACTGGTACTTCAAGAAGCTTTAAAAATCGACGATGCTCATTAGATGATTCTTGATTGGTATCCATGTCCATATTATATCCACGTGCAGTGTGTCCTTAGCCGAATAAAAAATAGGAACTGAAGATGCAAAACCAAACGGCTGCAGGTACACTGAGGTGCCCAAAACACAACAACAGCAAAAGTAAATTGAGGCACCAAAGTTACACACTGGAAATCAGTCACTGTACTTTATTGCAGAAGACAAACGGTAAGCGCTTTCACAACTTAATGTTGCTTCATCAGACCACATCACTACAACTGATGCTTGGTTAAATACTAGGACAATTAGTATGACATCACAATTTAAAGAGATATTACTCCACTAACATAAGAACATATATCGATATCCATAAAAAAATGCATAAAATATATAGAAAGGTGTGTATTTACACACAATAATATTTAAAAAAGGGGGAATGTCATCCCTGATGGTTATTAAAATATATATATATATATATATATATATATATATATATATATATGTGTGTGTGTGTGTGTGTGTGTGTGTGTACATATACACACACATTTTGTGCACATATAACCATAATAGTACAATACAAAATATATAAAAAACTCATATTTAGTATTTAAGGCGCCTTGCCTTAAGGTAAGGAACTAATGAGGTGCAGCCATTCAAACCAGGATATCTATCTGCTTGTAATTTAGTGATCCATTGTTGTTCTAATTCTTCAGTGTGGTTTTCTACATCACCACCTCTGTTTGTCCTTACTGTTTGTTGTAAGATTAAAAATTTAAAACAATGACTACTGTCTGTATTCAAGACATGATTAGCTAGAGCATTTGATTGCTTCTGGTTCCGTATGTCCCTTATATGTTCTAACATTCTTTCTTTAAAACTACTATTTGTTTTGCCTACATAATAGACATGGCATGCTTTTAATAAAGCTTATACTCCTGGTACGCAAGGCTGCACCTTTCATAATTTAAATACAGAAAAATATAGGGCTCTACATGAATTGCAGGATTTACATTCTCTTATTATTAAACAAGCAGATAAAGGGGGTAAAATTGTATTAATGGACAAAGATTTATATGTTAACCAGATGAAGGTTTTGCTATTAGATACTTGTACCTATCAAATGCTGACAAAAACAGCTGTAATTGCTATCACTGATAAAGTGTCTTTTTCAGTGTTTGATTTACTGATTACAGGATTAATCTATGAATCCTTATTCAATTATTTTTCAGTACAAAAACCTCTAGTTCCTAGGATTTATGGACTCACTAAAATCCATAAACATCCCACGGTTCCTCCTTTAGACCCCATCGTATCAGGAGCAGGATGGTGCACTGAGCCCCTATCTATTTATGTAGAAGGCATTTTAAATGAGTTCTTGGACAGTTGTTATACAGTTCTTAGAGACACAAAAATGTTTTTACAGTGGTTGCAAAATAGAATGGAAACCATTGATAATGATGAAGAATTTGTATTCCTTACCATGGACATTGAATCTCTTTTTACTAGTATTCCAAATGTTTGGGGTAGTGATAGAATAAGAGAATTCCTCAGTATGAATAAGAAGCTGAATACTAATAAGATTATGCTAGTCTGTGCACTATTGGAGATTATACTTGAAAATAACATTGTAACTTTTCAGGATCAATTTTATCTACAGAAGATTGGCGTGGCTATGGGCACTTTGTGTGCAAATAGCTACACCAATCTATCATTAGTACGATGGGAAGAACAGTATGTTTTGTCAGATGTTAACCCATTTTTTGGCTACATTCTCTGGTACGTCCATTTTGTGGATGATGTTTTTGTCTTGTGGAAATGGCATGGTGAAAATATCAGTAATTTCATTGATTACCTGCATAGTACTACAGACTTTTTGAAGTTTACTTTTACTTTTTCTGATACATGTATTGATTTCTTGGATGTGAGTGTCACCCTTACTGATTTAAAGCAGATAAGAACCAGTATTTATCACAAACCCACAATAACTAATGCCTGTCTTCACAGGTCAAGCATGCACCCGAGACACATACCTAGAAATGTCCTCAAAGGACAAGTCTATAGAACCCTACACCTACATAATAATGATGAAGAGGCAGTAGTTGCTTTAAATAAGTTACAAGACGAATTTCAAACAAGAGGCTATTCTAGCTCAGAAATCACTAGAGTGATAGCAGATGCATGGAAATTGAGATCTACAAGATGTAAACCATACATGAGCTCTTATAGTGTTGATACAAGTATACCTTATGATACAAGTATTGATAGAAATAAGTTTAGAATAGTGTTTAGATTTGCAAGTGACATCAATAAGTATACGGAAATTATTAAAAAGAATTGGCACTTATTACATGAAATACCAGGTCTGGTTTCCACAGTTGCTGACACCCCAAACTTTAGTTTTAGAAATAATGTGTCTTTAAAGCAGCAGCTCTGTAATAGAGAACATCAGTCTTTTAGAAAAAATCTCTCAAACAGACAGGGCACCTTCCCGTGCAGGAATTGTGCTGCTTGTCAGCATGTCTACACTAAAAATTAGTACATTCATCCTGTGAAATGTTTTAAACTTTATACAAAGAATTACTATGATTGTAAAAGTGTCGATTTGTTTATTTTTGTTTTTGCCAAGCATGCCATGCCTATTATGTAGGCAAAACAAATAGGAGTTTTAAAGAAAGAATGTTAGAAAATATAAGGGACATACGGAACCAGAAGCAATCAAATGCTCTAGCTAATCATGTCCTGAATACAGACAGTAGTCATTGTTTTAAATTTTTAATCTTACAACAAATAGTAAGGACAAACAGAGGTGGTGATGTAGAAAACCACATTGAAGAATTAGAACAACAATGGATCACTAAATTACAAGCAGATAGATATCCTGGTTTGAATGGCTGCACCTCATTAGTTCCTTACCTTAAGGCAAGGCGCCTTAAACACTAAATATGAGTTTTTTATATATTTTTTATAGTACTATTATGGTTATATATGCACAAAATGTGTGTGTATATGTACACACATATATATATTTAGATATATATATATATATATATATATATATATATATATATATATATATATATATATATATATATATATATATATATATATATATATATATATTTATATTTTAATAACCATCAGGGATGACATTCCCCCTTTTTTAAATATTATTGTGTGTAAATACACACCTTTCGATATATTTTATGCATTTTTCTTATGGATATCGATATATGTTCTTTTGTTAGTGGAGTAATATCTCTTTAAATTGTGATGTCATACTAATTGTCCTAGTATTTAACCAAGCATCAGTTGTAGTGATGTGGTCTGATGAAGCAACATTAAGTTGTGAAAGCGCTTACCGTTTGTCTTCTGCAATAAAGTACAGTGACTGATTTCCAGTGTGTAATTTTGGTGCCTTAATTTACTTTTGCTGTTGTTGTGTGTTTTGGGCACCTCAGTGTACCTGCAGCCGTTTGGTTTTGCATCTTCAGTTTGTGTCTATTGTTGTAAGAAATGCCTTCTATATTGTACTACTTAATAAATAAAAAGATTGTGTCTAGATCTAGAATTGTCATTATCCCCCTTTACTGGACCCTCATTAGCCCAATAATTGACTATAATGCCCCCTTTGGCATGTATCTGTCCAGACACATGTAAAAACTGGAATCCCACAGAGGTACTTTACTAAAAGAATACAAGGCCTAAGTAACATGCCTTACTCGAACTGACTCAAAGCCCTGTCACTATGCTCAGTATCCTACAGATTGCTAAGAGGTGACCTGTGTCTCGTATACAAGGCATCCTCTGACCTAATACTGATGGATTTACTGCACATCAGCAAGTGAAATGGCATCAGAAATATTCAGTTTAGAGATCTAGACATCTTCTGAAACATCAGGAGACTGGTTTGCAGAGAGAGGTATATCTCGCAGAGGACACCACTGATGCTGTGGAACAGACTCTCCATCCACATAAAACAGAGTTCATCCCTGGCCATATTCAACTGCAGCTTAGCTCTATGGATGGAAAATGGAAAATTTACCCCAGGACTATCCCCTGTACAATTAATGGACAGAGGCAGTACTTAAATGCTATGTCTCATGCATGGGTCCCTTCAAATTATCTGTGGTATGATTCCAGTTATTCATTAGGGGTATTATGTAATTATCGTTTATGGGATGGTAAGGCCAATCTATAACCAAATGGGTTAGGTTATTTTGAGCACAAAATGAGAAATTGGCTAGGCTTAAAATGTCCCATAAGGGAACCCTACTCAGTGTAATGTGGCCTGCTTTTTTTGTCAGACACAACTTAATTCTTCAAAGAAAGAAAAAAAATAAATAAAACTCAATTTCTTTCTTTACTCACATTTTTGTTCAGCTGATTCTCCATTCACTGGTCCCAATTATGTTTGAATTGGGTTAAGAAAGAACTCTCCTTCACATGGATTGGAAAGACTTTTCCAGAGAAGTGGTATTCTCTGGACACATACCTGTCCCTCCAGCACAAACTATTTATGTTGTAAGTAAACTTTAAGTCCCCGAATTGTGAAATTCTGGTGCTATTTGTCTAAATGTCGACAACTAAACATCAAAGTCTAATAAACATGACAGGCCGATTACGAGAATTTTTTTCCCTGGGAAAAAATTTGCTTGGCTGTCATCAAGGATTTGCCCTTTTCTCTGATATAGAGTGATCTCGGAGCTGGTATATTTAGTTAGGGGGCGTGTGGGAGGCAAAGCTCCCCATGCCGGGGGGTAAAGCCCCGCACTAGATTAGGATTTTTTTTTTGTTGGCCATGCAAATTTTTTCCCTGGGAAAAATTTACATAATTGGCCTGTCGTGTTTATTAGACTTCAACTTTTAGGTATTGACCTTTCGAAGTTCGACAACCTAAGTATTCGAATATCTAATATAGACCCATTTTCTAGATATGCAGAAGGTCCATCAGAGCTCTATCCAAGGTTGCCTTTAATGTCAGGCATAGATTGCCCCTCAACAGTAAGTAGAACACTGAGTACAGGAATAGAACTTTGAGATATTACATTTAGGATATTTTTTTATGTCCTTTATCCTTTATGTAAGAAACATCTGTGGACGTTACACGTGTTGAATGTGCCATAGGAGTCATTGTATTCAATGATTGTCCGATGAGGGCCAAATACCAGAATGATAACTTCCTTGGACCTAGATACCAGACCCTTGCTATAAGTTGCACAATACAGAATTATTTCCTTACTACTGTAGACACATTAAGTCAAAGGCCAGATTACTGTCACCAAGTGTCACCTAATCCCTGACTGCTAGATCTACTTTTAGGAGGTGTGTTATCAGTGAGGTAATTTCCAGGGATAGCTGATTTCTCAAAGGATACTATGGTGCATTTCTTGGCATTGTGTTTTAGTATATGGTTCTGACATCAGTTGTTTATCTTAGTCAGCCCTTCTTGGAGGATATTAGTGTCCTGAGGAGATTCTATGACTGCACTTAGTTCACAATTGTCTGCAAACGTTATCAGCCAGAGGCCCTCATTTTTGGCCTCAACTTCAAAGAAGTAGATGCCAAAAAGAATTAGATCTGGCACAGAACCCTGAAGGAGTCTACTAGGCAATGGTCTCCACATCCTAATTTCTTGACTCCTATCTGAGAGCCACCCAGCTATCCAGTAGATGACATAACAATTTGTACCTCATTCCATACCTTTGATTATAATGATGAGTGAAGCATTGTTTCAAATGAATTGACCAGGTTAACAATATGGTCCATTTTGCCCATGTCCATTGCTTTGGTGACCTTCTTGAAAAGGCCACCAGGTTAAGCATGTAGTCCAGGGAGGTAAATCTCAGGTCATTTACACCCACATGGACTACAAAAAAGTCATACTTGTAATTACATGTCAAAGAAATGAGTGCATGCGTGATTTTGCAGATCCTGGCCTATGATAGCCAGATGACTGTAACTTTCTCCCTTTAGTCTGGTGAGTGGGACATCTGTGGATCTCACAATGGAGTCTCCTATGGCCAAAATATTAGGGTATGTGCAGGTATGCCTTATGGGCTTAGAAGCTGAGACACCATACAATGTGGGACTGTGTGACATACTGGGGGTAACTTTTGTTGAGTGCTGTACAGGATGCTAATGAAATGTTTTGGACTGCAGTGTTAAGCAGGTCTTTGTGTTTTAGGGAGACTGCATTTAACTCATTCAAACCTAAAACACTGCTTTTTTACATTTCTAGTTTAAACCCATAGCTCCTTATAGTGTCCAGATATTTTTGGGGTCTGGCTTCTTTAACTATGCAACTTACCAGTTAATAATAGGCAGTATTAGAAAGTGCAAGGAGTTATTAACAAAATGACACTAACATTGTTAATCTATGATATGCTGCAGTAGAGAATCTAATCACTATTTCTCACTTATTCATATTTTCATATGTGTTCATATTTTCATATCAGAGATCTCTATATGTTATTGAGGGGCATGATGTGATATGCCATGGCGGGAGACAGGGAAGTTCATTGTCAATGTCCATTTATATTACACTGTACTTGAGCTATTGCTAGTTGTTAGCAATTATGAAAATAAATAATATTTCCATATGCACTTAATACTTGAAAAAACAACTGACTTACAAACTGCTGCATGAGTTAAGGTGAAACTTAGTTATTGTTGAAGAAAACTGTACTCTGCACATCTTGAGTAGCAGCCAGCATTATTTGTATTGCTAATTCTAGAATTAAGGATATGTTTTCATATTTCTATAAATATCTCAATAAACATGCATTTAGATGATTTTTTTGTCATGTGAAGCTTATATCTGGTTAACAAAAGTGTTCTAACAATATATGTCTAGGTTGTATAGTTTCCAAGATATGAGAATTGTTTAGCAAAAATATAATTTGGGGTCCTTGTGCATTCCAATTTATTACAGTATTTATGGACAGACTATGAATGCACTGACTATCATCATGTAAAGAATACTAATTACTGAAAATATATTTACATCATTCTGCCTTATGCTTTTTAATATTTTTTCAGAAAATGATCTGGAATGCAAGCTTTGTGTAGGCTGCTGCAGGTGTGATGTTCCACATCACATAGATTTATTCAGATGTAGTCTGAGCAGGCTTTTAACATGTGGTAGTAAGCCAGTCAGTCTGATATGTTCTGGGATAGGGTTCCAGGATTTTGAGATGTAGCAGGAGTAGAGTGAGTAGAATAAGTTATTATACTTGATTGTTTTTAATAAGAACTTGTCAGTGCAGAGATCTCTTTAAAGGTGGTAAGGCAGTAAAATATTTTTAGTGTGGAGTAGCATCTGCAATAGCTAGAAGCATGTATTAGTGACCAATGCCTGTGATGTCATGTTTCACTGATCTCTGTGTTGCACAATGGTCTGTACTTGCCATACCATCAGTTCTATGACTGCCATATTTATTTATTATTTATTTAACATTTGTTTACCAGGAAAGTCCAACTGGGAACGAAGACGATTTTCAGTGGAGGCCCGGGGAGAAATGCTCCAGATGCATGTCTTTGTAACATGGAAGGAAACTGGAGCACCAAAAGGAAACCCACATACATGCATGGAGAGCATGCAGATGCTGCACAGAAGGGTCCCCAGTTGAGAATCGAACCGGACAATCTCTTGCTGTGAGGTGACAACTTAACCGCTGCACCACTTCGCCATCTGATATTGTTGACTACTACTCTGTTGTTATCATCATCGTCATCATCATCTGTCAGTAAACATGTTCTGACCTAACATGGCATCAAGATGAATACATAGAAACACTAGTCCAATGGATACAAATGTTTGTCCAATCATTAAGTTATCTAACAGAAATACATTAGGAGTTTTGCAGACCTCAGCTTTGTGACTCCTACACCAGTTTCTTGATGCGATGCTGTAGCATTTGAAGAAGCATATTTGGTTTCTACAGACAGCAAAGGAGAGAATCACCACTATATAGGCATATTATGGTATAGGCCATTTCCAATGATCTTGAGTATGACATAGGCCATTTCCAATGATCTTGAGGGTCATTGACTACATCCACATTGCTATCAAAGCCCACCCACTCCACCTGGCAGTGGGTATATCTACAAGAAGTGCTTCCACTCTATCAACCTCAAAGTGGAGTGCAGTGCACAGGGTTTTATAGATAATGTGTCTATGAGGATCTATGCCAGATTATCAATGTTCCAAAACTTAGTACTGCAAAATTAAAAATAATAATAATAATGTTGTGTCTTTCGGCTTTTCCTGGTTAGGGGTCGCCACAGCGGAACTCCGGTCTGCTAATGATTGGCAGTAGATTTTTACGTGCCAAGTTGCCAGCCCTGATGCACAACCTTCAACAAAGGAATGCCCATTCACGCATGCCTCCACAGAGAAGACACTCTCGCTGAGAATCAAATAGGACAACGTCTTACTGTGAGGCGATTCTGTTTTTAATGTTTTTGCAGGGGTGCATCCCCCCACACCCCTTGCTAATTAACTATACCAACTCCAAGATTGCACTACATTGTGGAAAAGGGTAAATTTCCCATTCCACACTGTACTGCAATCTCCATTCAAAACTTCCCAAGTTTCAAAACTTCGATCATATGGTCCTGACCATATGACTTTTGAAGTGTTGCAACTTTGATAATCTGATAGGAACCCATCTATGCACCATCTAGGCAATTCAAATGATTACTACATCTCTCACATTTTTATCATATACCAGCATTTCATGTGTGATGACATTTCACATGATCATTGATTTTTGTAGTGGCATCCATTATTGCCACGCACAGTGCGCCTGATAGTGTGGTCCTAGTAATGTAGGAAACCAATCATTCATATTGGCATCCACTGTTATGTGTTGCAGGTAAAGATGGATATGCCTTGGAATCATGGCTTATGATGCCCATCTACAGCACTACTATAGCAGAAACAGCATATAACACTGCACCATTGCAGACATGTAATAAAGCTAAATGTATGTTTGGACTGCTGAAGACCCACTTCTTCTAACTAGCTGGATCTGTTGGTGCACTGAAGTATGCATCCCAGACCTGCAGCAGAATATCTGTGGTCTGTACAATGCTATATAACATATGTTCATAGGTACTTACTAGGCTAGCTGCCCTTGTGGACCATTTTAGGCCTAGCCAATTTCCCTTTTTGTTGTCGAAATAACCTATCCCATTTGGTTATTGACTGGCCTTACCCATCCCATGGTCAATAATTATATATTACCTAATGAAAATAGCTGGGATCATACCATAGATAATTTGAAGGGACCCATGCATGGAATAAAGCATTTAGGTCTTCTGAAAGCAGTTACATGTGAACAGCCTGACATAGTTGTGCCAGCAGCAGAGGAAGGAATTTGTCTCAGGAACCAAATGAAGCAGCACCTCAGTGGTACAAAGAGTGACATATGTTGTGGCACTGACAAAGTGATAGCATCTGGTCTACAGCTATAGGCCATGATAAGAAAAGCACGGAATAAAAGTGATGTACTTAATAACATAATCAGATTACACATGACAGTGCACTGACTGCCCATGCTGTTCATTAGACAGTACCCTACCCAAACAGGTCAGAGGTAATTTTTTAAAGGCAATGTGGGTCACAGTGCAGGAGTTAGCAGTGTTACTATAGGATGAGGGGTCATAGAGTCATGGGTGGTGGATTTTGTAGACACACATAGGTAAGAGGCAATCATCATCTCCTCCAGATATGGGGTGGAGCATTCATTGCTTGAACACTGTCTGAGTGCACCATGTGACTCTGAGAGTTAGGACTGGAAGCAATCTATCTAGCAGATGGTATACCACATTAGGAACTTGCATAGTAACCCCATGCCCCCCATGTGGCTTTTCATTAAAATTTTAGAATCCGTGACTTTTGGAATTGGTATGAACAAATATTACTCATGGTGTGGCTACAAGGGAATGTGAAGGCATTAAATTCCAAGAGCTTGAGTGGACTGCCTGGTGGGTGTATCCATGGTTCAGCCAGAAGTATCAGCTATGTACATGCCTAAGAAAGGAGGCAGTCATAGACACAATGCACAGTGAAGCTATCTCTGGAACAGAGTGCTTCATCTTTTTAAGCCTGGAGCAAGACTGTGCACTATGCATCCATCCTTTTCCATGGCCATGTAGGGCATTTGTCAGTATCATCATTGATGCACCACAGATTGACAAGTGGGCTACCACTGTCAACAGTAAATATGTCTGCACCAGGTCAACCTGTCTTGGCAATTTCCTGTATATTGGTCTTGGCATGCAGTAACATATGAGTGATGCTGTGACACACTTGTACTATTTTCCTGTTATAACCACCTACTGCATTTATGTTCAGCACCAGTATCTAGCACATCTGTTCTCAGAAGGCCTTGTCTGCTTTGACTTCTGAAAAGTATGAATGATGTGTGTGTGTGTGTGTGTGTGTGTGTGTGTGTGTGTGTGTGTGTGTGTGTGTGTGTGTGTGTGTGTGTGTGTGTGTGTGTGTATGTGCATGCGCGCACGTGCACACATGTGTACAGGGTCTGTAGTAATACCGTCTTTTCCTTTGTAGTGAGGTTTTCCAGCTATTGCCATTCCCTCATTCCCATGATGCATACGTGTGCAGGTTACACATGTAGAGCCGTGTGTTATTGCAGTAACATCCATGTTAGCCAACAATGTGTTGCAATAATGTAATATTTCAGCACAGTGCCATATTGTGGCAGTAGTGGGCATGCTAGCCATGCTTTCTGTTCATCAGACCTGTTCTGATAGCACAGTCTAAGCTTGCTATACTGGAGGCTTTATATCCCCTGTAGCATTTCATGCACACCTTGTACATATGGAGTACTGTTGCAGACTTGCACAGCAGGACAGTGACCCTGTGCGAATGGAATACTGTCAATGTCAAATGGCCCAAAAAATGCACAGTATTATACGTAACACAAAATGCCAAAAACTAGAAAAGTTGAAAAACTCAGCACATGTTCTGTGCAGGGGTTCAAGCCCCCTCTCCCTGCATTCCCCACTAACTATATAGATATAGATATAGATACAGATAGATGTACATATACATATATATGTGCCTATCTATGGGATTGCACTATAGCAGGGAAAAGGGAAAATTACCAGACCCTGCTCTACTGTGATCTTTTTAAATTCTTTGTAATGTTGTTTGGTGTAACTGGCCATTTGACATTACAAATGTATTCCACCTGAACATATTCCTTCTGCCCTGTCAAGTTTTGTGCCCCCAAGAGGAATGCAATCCAACATTCCATTTCCCCTAAACCCTATTACATTCTAACCTACCCCAAGCAGGACTCCAGCCTGTCCAGCCCTGTCCCCAGCCCTGTGAGTTTGAGCTATTCCAGCATGACAGTTCCATGTCATGCCCTGTGTAGTGTCACTCCACATAATTATCTATTGTTACTGTTCCCATTGTTTCTTTGCATCACTGCAGTCCTGAGGTATGGCAATACACTCCAATATTTACTTTATCCTTTTTCTCTAAGTTGCACACTATAACATAGTCTCCCAATATGTGGTGACTACAGTTTTTTATCATGCTTAATATGAATGTGGTGCATTTGTGGGATCATCTCTGACTCGTGTATAACTCAGTGTATTATCAGCCATAGTCCATGTCACCATGCTCATGTCAGTCCATTATGGGGCTGGGAGGTCGTGGATGGTTTGTGACCATGCATGACCACTTTGAAGCCTGGTCATGCTGCTGTCAATTTGCATTGTGCTACTGACCATGTGCATCACACTAATGACCACTGGGATCTTGCTACTCTGCTTTCTGTCAATAAGGATCATATGGTGTCCCTTACATGTGTCCACTTACACCAGATTACAATTTTAATGTTGGATTACACCTGCAGACTGGACATGGCCTTAGGTACTGATTTTGGCAGGGGTCCCGCATGGTGCAACAGCAAATGTAACATTCTTCACCTGCTACTCACAGACCATTAGGAACATCTGCTAGTGGAATGTGATGGCCTCCTTAATAAAACCAATGCCAGGCATCAGCATACCAGGGCACTGAGTGGTACCACTAGCATCACACACTCTGGTGATCAATGCAAGCAGAAATGCAGTGAGCAGGTGTCATTGTACCTTTTCTGCCAGTGGAAAGAAGAGGTTAGGGCAAGGGAGGCACCTTATTATTGTAATTGTTAAATTTTTGGTTTTGGCGTACCACATGTAGATATAACTGACTTCAGTTGTCATTGATATGCTGCACCAACTATTGTTTGTTTTCTATATCCCAGCAGCTCAAAGAGTTACAGAAAAATAGGATGGCCTGCCAGAGGTTACAAGACAGGCTGTCCAGGAGGAAAGGGTAAAAGTAATGTATTTCTGGTAGTACTATTCACTTTTAATAACTGGCAACAGGCATTACTAATCTGTTGTATTTTTGTCTATTTGTTTGATTTGCATTGCTATTTTTTTCTACATTTATTTTATATTTCTGCTGGATCAATGGCTATACTTCAGGCAGTGACGAGGTGACAGCTACCATACCCTGCACTGGCCACTGTGCCTACTTATGGGCCCTTGGCAATCCATAGACTTGCCTTTCTGCAGTATTGTAATGGTCATCCTCTGGAATACAAGTTGGTGGATTTATTGGTGGCATCTGTGGCCACCACTCAGGAGAGGTGCCAAAGATCCTCATTTAATAGTGATGCAGAGGGACAGTACTTGGTCCGTCAGTGAGAAATTTGGTGGGTGGTGAGGTCTGATGTAGAATATCAGGTAGATGCTTGCACTGGCCACCTGGAACTTTCCTTGCATAGTTAATAGTGTCAAATGGTCATAGGTTCAAAGGTAAGTAATAGACAGTCTGCAGACCATTTCAAATCTAACCAAAGAACCCTATTCAAAATTTCTCTCCATCGTCTAGAAGGTGCAAGACAAAATAGACCAGAAGAGAACTTGAGGCTGCCCATCCAATTATCTAGGTTTACCTTGAAGGTGGCAAAGGTGCTACTCTACTTGAGAAGTACAGGAAGTTTGTTTGTGAGATGAGGGATACATTAGGGTATGAAACTATCATGCCATGTTTTATTCATCTGATGATGAAGGTTTTGTTCCTTTAACAGAGTAATTGATGCACTATTAGTTCTGAGAAGGAAAAGTAGGGCAAATAGGATTGGCTCTTTGATATTATGAAAAGGCAGACATAGATTTCCATGGAGAAGTCTGTAAGAGACTAAGTATAAAGAAAGAGCTGCCAGTCTTTCCTGATAACTATGATTTTTGAGGTCACTGATCTTTTTAGTTCTGAATCTCTGAGGTCTTTCTAGTTGTGTGACATGTTTAAATAAATATAGGCCAAAAGGTGCATAATATTCATTAATCGGTCTGATAAGATATAAGTAAAGGACAATTAAGACTTCTTTGGATCTAGTGGAAAAGACTGCTGAAATTAGATGGGCCAGATAAAAGGCTTTCCAAACTACTGTGGAGACATGATGCTCAAATGATAAGGAATTATCAACCAGAGTACCCAACTCCCTTACAGTCTGATTAGAGGGGTGCATCTCCTATATGATAAGTCAAACTGTTTTGTTTACCATAATTAACTATGCTACATTTTTTATATTTAATTTGAAACCATTGTCTTTGCAACAGCTGTTATGTTCTAAGCTGTGATGGAGAAATTTGAGTCAGTTGAAGCTCAAATAACAACACACAATTTACAGTAATCTGCAAACTTAATTAACCATAGGCAAGCAGTGCTGGACTGAAGGTCTGAGAAATACATTTCATGTAGGAGAAGGCACAAAATTGAGAACAGTGGTACACCACTGTAATTGTTTTGCTTTCAGAAGTGACACCTGGTACTCTAAACACATGGGTTCTGCTAGTCAACCAGTTAACTATCCATCGCACAATATAAGGATTTATATATTCAGATTTACACTTCTATCAACAATGCTTGCATGGGGAATAGCGTCAAAGGCCTTAGCCAGGTCTAGATATGTGTATGCACTGTATAACCACTATCCACTGCTGTATGTTACTTTTTCAGAGACATTAATAAGGTCAAAGAGCATACCTCTCAACTTGCAGACATTGAAAATAGGAACAAAGGCCCTTGAAAAACAGAAACAGCCAGCTAAATATCTGGACCTCTAATTAGCATAAACATGCGAATGTCAAATAATACATAACTCTTCCTGCTTCCAGTAGGAATGTGGGATACTATTCAGAAACATGTTTAAAAAGACAGTGGTAAAATGATGGAAAATATGAGCACATTATAAAAGAGATAGCATAAAATCTGTACATATTATGAACTGTTTCACAAAGTTCTGCTACATGAGTTCATATATTTTTGCTTCAGAAAAGGGGATGTATAATGTACATGTCTCCTCTTCCTTTAAATTATTGGTGCAACTAGTATATTAGTCATTTAGTATGGTTTTATGTGTACTAGACAGCTTCAAAAATCACACGAAATGAGAGGGATTCAGGAAATTGTGCAAAGAGGTTAAATCAAGTCTGAAAATAGGGACATAAATAAGGACATTCTGTGCAGGGGAAAATCAGGCCTAAAAATAGGAGCATCCCTCTGAAACAGGGACAGTTGAAAGGTCTGTTAAAATGGCAGAGCCTTCTATTGATAAAGCCAGAGTGAGGAAGGTCCAGGGTTAAGAGATTTTCAATGTCATGATTAATGAAGTCTGAGATAATGTGCTCCAAGGCCTTACATATGAGGCTAGTGAGACTAATGGATCTGTAGTTATCATGCTCCATGGTTGGGTCACTGTTGTGTAATGGCATTACAGTAACTGTTTTTCAGCCTTCAGAAATGTAACCTGTAGAGAAGCTTTAATTAAATGGGTTAAGTAGGGATTCAGAAAGACCATATTTGTCACTGATAATTAGGCAACCTGTTATGTTGTCAGGGCCCATGGATGAAGTATTCTTAGTTTGTGAAAGGGCTGGTCATTTCACTTCATTCATCAGGCCACCAAACTTGGCACCCCCTCATGATGTCACCCACAGAGGTGAATGACATCTACCCCTCTCAAGTCTGGCAGGCCTTCTTCACTGTATCTGATTATTGACTGCATTGTCTTCCTTATATGTCACTTCTTTTTCCCTGTTTGTTTTCCAGCCATTCCAATTACCATTTGCCTTCTGTCAGCCCATGTCTCTTCATTGTTGACTTGCACTATGTGCCATTACATCCATATCTGACATTGTATTTCCGTTTTTCTACTTCTCCTTCCTTCCCCTTATCTTCTGTCCTGCCTAAATGTTCCCCTTGCTGTTCCCCTCTACCCTTCTTCTTAAAGAAGAGGGCCACGTGCATCCAGAAAAAAGCATTATCTTCCCTCCCACAACTTTCTTTCTTTCTTTCCTGGTGTCCTTCTGTGTGTTCTTGTGCTTGATTTTCATCATTTCTGCCTGTTATAGTTCCCCTTTCCACACTATGTATACAATAAAATGACTTTGCACTATACTATGGTGCCCTTGTATGGGCTACCCACAGTGCCAATATTGCTTCTATGACAAGAATTGATTTGCATGTGGCTGCACATAGAATCCAGCATGTTACTGCTTGATGCTGTCCTTAGGGTCATGCGATCATTCACAGCATAGCAATCTCAATAGCACTTTTAGTATTGTTACAGCAGCTGTGAATTTTCATTATGCATTACTGTTCCTGGCATGACTGCGCTCTGACAGCATTACACATGTCTAATCCTCTTTGGGCTGCATATTGCTGAATGCATTGTAGTATCTACTGCTGCAAAATGTTTCTGAATATACCCTTCAGTGTTAGTCTTCTATTAGTAAATAATGTTTTCAATAATTGTTTAGGTTTTCTGAAACTTTCTGTCCTGATACACTATTTCTAAACAGGAAACAGATGTTTTCTGTCTTCAATTAAGTAACCATTTGAAATATCAGGACCTGTTAGAGTGATCCTGAAATGGGAAGCCTAAATGGCCAAAAAATAGGACTTACATATACTAAGTTCAAGATGCCATTTCTTGGACTATTCCCTTTTCTCAGAGGTATGGCAATCTCAGAGTTGGACTATATAAGTTTGCGAAATGTGGGGAGCATGCACCCCCTCAAAAAGAATTAAAGCAGAAGAGCAATTTTCAAGATTCGCTCTTCTCCCATGTTTTCAGTCTTTTTTTTTTTTGCTTGTTGGCACTCGGCATTTCGAGAGCCAGCATTTCAGTGGAATATCTCAGACACTGTGAATGAAAATATGACATTTAAATTAACCCACTCTCAAATTACAATGACTGTGGATTTTTACTATTACTTTGTCAGTATCTTATTGGCATTTCAGAAGCCTGTTGGGCCAAACTGAGATGTTTTTCTTTTCTTTTTTTTCAGACTGTTCATGGGGGGTCTTTTCTAAGAATTCAGAACTGAGATAGTACTTTACACTTCATCTGAAAAGCTTTATGAAGGTTCAAAAAACCTTGGAGAAACACTAAACTCTAAGGAAAGTGATAAACATTGACAAATTGATTAATATTCCTGGCCTAGACAACAAGGGTATAATTCTAGCCATTGAGCAGCTATACCTCTGCAAACACCCTTGCATCATTATAACAGTTTCTTAGTAAAGAAATCCACAGTGAGATTATATGCAGTTCTCATGTCATGTGATGTTTGATAATTGCCTCTACTCTTACGGGTCAGTTATTTCCATTTAGGTCCACTTATTGACACTATTGACATTTGAACACAGGTAGGGAAAAATGCTACAAAATATACAGGCATAAGATATCACTATGTAGTGTAATTAAAAAGTTATTAACAGTGTGGTGTGTGTGTGTGTGTCTAAATATTGACATAAGTGACAATTGTAAAACAGTCATGAAAATTATCAATAATAAAGAGTTATGGAGGAGAAACAGTGAGGTAAAATGTATTAATCTGTTAACTTGGTTGGTGAACTGATCTTTCTCAGTCACCTTCAGCCATAATCCCAGACACAGGAGCAAGGGTCAACAAATCATATATATGAATACCTTAGTGTAAGCCAGTCAACCATTATGTCTTTGGGGGACAGTAGAAAATGTAGTGCTCATAAAACTCAATGAGACCCAGAGACAGTATGAAACTCTCATTCAAATATGAGATAAAGGTCTTACCACTATGCCAAGGCAAGAGAAAGGGAAATCTCCATGTTTTGGCTAAGTGGCTATAGATCTTTGTAAAAGAAACTGAAAGGCATGCTCACGGACATTATCCTTTTTCAGAAGTACTCAAAAATAAGTGTGGTGAGACAGAGAAAGAAAGTCTCTTCTGTCACAGGTATGAAGAGTATTATTTTGGAGACTAAGTGGCTGAGGTGCTGGCAATATGAAGAGAAAACAGTCTATAAAGCAAACATCTAATTTTAACACACCAAATGGGACACACAATGCAAAACAAAGTAAAGTGTTGTATAGCAAAGATGAACAAGACACACATCAAAACTTTATAAATTATGAAGTTGTGGTGAGATCAGGGGGTTGCCTAATGAAGAATGAGAATTTCAAGCATCTAATGTTGGAAAGAGAGATATCAGAGACAAACAAGGATGTGTGAGATGCAGGATCCACTACTAAATCTGTGTTAAAATTCCTTTACATAGCCAAGGGTCTAGGAGAGGAGAACAAGCACTCCTGGTTAAAGCCTCTCAGCAATAGGAAGGACATGCAGCTGTCACACACATTTTGCCCAGACCACCATAGAAGTTTTCTAGCAGTCTGGCCAAATTCCCTCCTAGTTAATATGAACACCACCTCAGTTTCCCCCGAAGAGAAGCAATTGGCCTAGAGAAACTAACCCATTATACAAATTATAAATAAATACATGAACAAATACATGTGTACAATGCTGATGTTTGTATCGGAAGGTGAAAGAAGTTATAGCCAACTTACTGCTTTTAGACACATTGCAACTGCCTCAACATATCCAGTGATTACAGCCACTTTACTGACTATGCACACCTCAGATGTCTGATTTTATTACAAAATTACACAGTAAAATATTCCACTTGGCTTTAAACAAATGTACACTGGTTCTGCAAAGCCAAACCTCTGATTATATAACCTGAGCAAATAACAGCAGGATCAGTGGGGGCCTTTTTTACCATGTAGACATTATGGCACGCTGCTTACAGAAAATAAAGTAGGGTTGCAATTCAGCAAACACAGTTGTGCGGTGTGCGCACACGCACCAACAGGGAAGTATTTGTGGCATAAAAATCATCTCATAAGCAGATGAATTTCAATGTAAATGAGGGAGGTAGAGCGATCCAGCAAGCAGATAGGCAGCCCTGCTGACCCCATGTCGGTGTCTGTAATGTACACAGAAAAATTCTGTGTACAGAATTTTAGGCAACAACGGGTG
This sequence comes from Protopterus annectens, assembly GCF_019279795.1. Taxonomy (NCBI): domain Eukaryota; kingdom Metazoa; phylum Chordata; order Ceratodontiformes; family Protopteridae; genus Protopterus; species Protopterus annectens. The sequence continues at coordinate 757,749,978 of NC_056746.1, forward strand.
CTGTAAAAACATGGGTAGATGGACAGAAAGGGCATAGCACATACAGATATGAGCAAACATATCCACAATATATCCAAAAACATAAGGGAAATAAGTTAAAATATTTTTTTAATGAGCTGGCTATGCTTGCTCAGCACATCTGCAGTGCATAAACACGCTTTTATGAAAAAAAAATAAATAAAGAGTTGAAAAAACACATTTCGTAGAATGTGACAAATGTATTATAAGACCCTGCATGAATTATCTGCAATGGTGGAATGGTGGTGTTGTTTGGGAGGTACGGCCTGGAACCTTGAAGTTTCCAGGTTGTATGCATGCATCCCTAAGCAAATGAGATGGGGTTACTGAGTAGCACAAATGGGTATCTGTGTCTGCATATCCCTTCCATGTAGGCACTGTGTCCACAGAAGAGATAGCTGACATCAAGAGGGGGTGTGTATGAGGACTTCTAAGCTCATTGGAGCTCAGCTTCACCTGTTTGCTTGGTGAGCCACTGTGCTCAGCAGGGCAGGGGTGTACACTGGCTGCTAAGCTTTATTTACATTCGGAGCATGTGTTTCCATGTGTTTGTATGGTGAACCACCATGCTGAGCGTGATCTTCTGGGGGGGGTGTACAGTGACTGATGAGCTTTGTTTATCTTCGTGGCACTTGTTTCCATGTGTTTGTGCAGTGCACCACTATGCTTAGTGTATCTAAAAGTGAATGGTATATTAATTACTGATGACCCCTGTTTCATTTAAACTAGGGCCATTAAATCTTCTAATGATGTACTTGCCTGGTGTAATGTATCACAGGCAGCCAATTACACAGCCTGCACCTTCAGAAAAGCACTATAAAGGCTGCATACACCCTACAATACAATTTCTCCCACACACTCTGCACCAGTGAAGTACAGACTTGTGAATTTTAACTGAAGAGATGCTAGTGGCTTCTGCAGGTCTGTCACATCTGTATGTGCTAGATGTAAGTGCTGCTGCTGCTGCTGACAACAGGCCTAGACTGAGAAGGAGAAGAGTGTTCAGGCCCAGAGTAACCTTCCAGGAGCTACATGAGCTGTAGATTGTAGAGCGCTACAGAGATGACAGTGACATACTACAAGAACTCACTGAGCTCTGCTGCCCTCAACTCAGACCCAAAGCCAACAGAGGGGATCCCATCCCAGTGGACACAAAAGTATGTGCAGCTTTTAGGATACTAGCCACAAGTACTTTCGAAAGACCAACTGGGGACGTGATGGGGGTCTCAGGCATCAGCATCCAGGGTACTGCACCAATTCTTGGATGCCATGCTACCACATGCCAGTGAGCACATATCTTTCCCCGTCACCCCTGAGGTGAGGACCAGCAATATGCAATACTTCTACCATGTAGAACACTAACCGGAGGTATCGGGTGCCATAGATTGCACTAGTGCACACATCAAGGCACACCTCAGTGAGGAGGGTAGAATCTATGTCAACTACAAGGGGTATCACTCCATCAACTGCCAGGTCATGTGCAATGCCCAGGGCATCATGAATGTATATGCTGGCAGCCCTGGCAGTTATCATGACTCTCATATCTGGCATGCATCACAGCTGTACCAGATGTTTGCTAGGGGGGACATCCTGCATGGCTATTTACTGAGGGATGCTGGCTATGCAGTGGAACCCTGGATGATGACACCAATCAGAAGTGCACACACACCTACAGAAGAACGCCATAATGAGGCACACACACAAACTAGGAACAGCAGAGATCATGTGTTTAAGCTGCTGAAATCACAGTTCCAGTGCCTCAGTATATCTGGTGGAGCCCTGCAGTACTCTCCAGCCACATGTGCACAGATGTTCACAGTATGTGCCATGCTACACAGTATCATCCTATGGAAACAGCTGCAGCAGAATCAGCAGAAGATAGGGATACACATCCCCCCCACCAGTGCCTAGGTCCTCACAGCCACACCCACAGGAGGACTTGAAGGAGGAGCCCCCTGAGGATGCCCCTGTAGGCAGACGTAGGCATGCCCAGTATGCCCTGGCCTTGGTCAAGAGACAATGCATAGCACATGCACTTACAACCTAGGGCCCTAGGAACTGACACCTTACTCTGACTCGTATACCTATAGTAAAAATGATGCCAGCCAGCCCACACAACCTGTACCTAACCATGTATTGGCTGTGTACTGTGTGCATCAGACAGAGTCATCCCTGAACTACAGGTCTGTCAACTGCTACATTCGCAAGGTAAGTCACTCACCTATACACCACTTGTAAGGAGTACTAGAATATGGTAGCATATGTATGGACCTGCTGCATGTATGCAAGGGAATATAGTGGGCTACTGGGCTACTTGGAGAGATCTAACAGCCACATGGAAAAAGATACCCAGTCCAATAGCATGTGCTCCATAATATTCACTAGGCCACATGGCTGGAAAATCCACCACATTATTCAAGGGTGATAGCAAACAGTGGGGTCACAGGACAATCGCACAACAGTCTATGCCAGCAGATCATGGGCTGGTTGTCCCTCACTCCCAACACATCAATATTCCCATACAACTGCTGTAACAGTATGTTAGCAGTGCTATATCAGCAGACCATCCAATCTCAGGGCTGTGACATAGAACTTCAGCACACATTGTATGTCACATGTAACACATGGATGACAATGTATGTCTGTATGCCATTGATTGTGTGATGAATGACACATCTCTGTCTGATGGCCAGTGTGACTCAGTGGGCTAGGGATATTAGCATTGGTGATGGTGTTGATAATTTGAACTTGGCAGCATCCATATCTTTTGCATGTGAGGTAGTCTTACGGCAGTATGCCCACAGACTGTCATACCCCTCAATCTGTTACTGCAAGACAGCTGGACAAAGTTAGTGAGAATGGGGATGTTAAAGGGCCAAAAGTACAGACAGACATTACACATGCTTTGATTAACCTATAAGGTAACTAGTATAACAGCGGGTTACATCCGAGCAGAACATCTGCAGGGTGTAAAGTCCATCACTCAAATGTGTCTGTAGTTAGTAATATTCAGTGACTGCATTATACAATAATTTACTGGAATACCATAAATGTATAAGGAACAGACCAGACATATTGGGCAGAATGCCGGACATTCTGCAAAAACATTCAGTGAGAGGTATGCAGACTGTCACCCTGTGCATGGTGGTACATTATGTACTCCAGTCACATATTAAGTACAGCACACAGTTGGGGAATGCTGTGGACAATCTCAGGGAAGTGCTATACTGGGAAAACAGGTGCAGCTGCCAATATCTCTAGCACACAAAATCCCGGTCTGGAGTACAGGTAGCTCTGGCCTGGTGTCACCTTGTAAATACTGACAGTCCCACTGAGCATGCAACTACACTTTGCTAACTTGAGCACAATTCTGTTGCCTCTTCAACATAAAGACCTGCTATGTGGAAATACATCTGTACATACAGACAGCTATTTATACATATGTCTGTCCCTATTCCCCTCACATGATTAGTGTATCTATCAGTATGTACTCCAATACATATAATACCGATATATATATATATATATATATATATATATATATATATATATATATATATATATATATATACATATATATATATATATATATATATATATATATATATATATATATATATATACACACACACACACACACACACACACACACACACATATATATATATATATATATATATATATATATATGTGTGTGTGTGTGTGTGTGTGTGTGTGTGTGTGTGTGTGTAAAAAAAATGTGTGTGGGGATGTATGAATTTCCCACATACCCTTGAATGCTTAGGTTATCTGCACTCACACATCAATACAGTTGCCCAAAGGAACCAAACCAAGGCTGCAACAGTACATATTCCACTCACCCACAGACCCTTGTGCCTGAGGAATGTCACCATGTAAACAGACACAGGTAAGCAGGTGGTGTAATGTGTAATGGTATCAATGCATGCCTTGGACAGGGCAAATTGTACCTGGCCACATGTTTGCCTGTCTAACTGCAATCAACCACATATGGCCATACTGGTAACTCTACACATATAGCAGGGGTATTAACAGGTATCTCACTCCTAGGACACTAGATACAATAGCAAAACCAAACAATATTACTCTGCAGGCCACATATGCTGTCCAACACAAGCCTACTTTGTGTACACCACAATTACAGTACCTGAAATTCCATATGCCACAGATGTAACCTGTGGAGCATGTGATAAGTACTGTGAACTATAGTGTGCAACTGTAGATAGGTATGGGGTTCTACTCTCACATCAGCTAACTGTGTGTGTGTGTGTGTGTGTGTGTGTGTGTGTGTGTGTGTGTGTGTGTGTGCAAATATATCCCCTTGCAGCACTATTAACATGCTCTTATGAGCTATGCATCTACACTGGTTAAGCACTTTTTGGCCTTATAAGTAGCTGCTGGCCTCTAAATTGCCCTCCTCTACAATGCCTGGTGATGTCATCCACCTTAAGGGTGCTGGCTGACAGTATAGCATCAGATAAACTCCATGGCACATGCAGTATGTACTGTGAGCTGTAGTGTCTAATAGTAGATAGGTAGAGGTTCTAATCTCACATCAGCCAACTGGGTATGTGTGTATATCCATACCGCATGCATATGATAACCTTTATAATGCACACATTGGTAGGGTTTTGATTATTCTACTGGTTGCAGGTGATGTGGCCTCCCAAATGAATGACCACAACATGACCTGCTGATATCAACAAGCATCATATGTCCTACACAATAGTACTAGCAGACATGAGGCATAGTGTGTGCATCCTTTATTGTACTCTGTAGTGTGTACCACTACATAGGTAAGTGTTCCACTGTACATGCCGCCAGCATGCACTATGTGTGTGCCGTGGCATGTCCTGTATGCAGTGAGTGGAAGTTCTGGTAGCCTGAATGTGGCCATGCATGCATATCAGGCTTTGACGGCATTGTACATTATGTCACAGACCAATAGGAGATGTGCACATCAGTAGCATGATGGCCATACAGCCATCACAATTGGACACATTTCTAATCCTCATCACAGGAACAGCACATATTGCCCAACTCCATGAGAGATGCAGCCACACTCCTAGTGTTGAGATGACATTCAGCCAGCCAGTCATACAGATGACATGTGTAGAGGTGCACTGAGGTGAACTCTGTACTGTACCAGTAGGGAGGGTCTGTGTCAAGGGTGTGTTATGTCTGCTACACAAATGTCTCCAACAAACATGAGCTACTAACATCACATAGTGGGTTAATGTCCTTAGAGTGACTAATCCATCTACTATGCTTCCTAGAGATAGGCAGCACATGCAATCAAGTAGGGTCACACCTTTTCCTGTATGCATGGCACGGGTCACCTATGAGTACTCTGAATGGCACAGGTGGCACTGACACACACACTGCTGATGAACAGCAGTGAGCACATACTGAAAATGTGTTGTGACCCTGTGAGGGACTATACTGTCATGTGCAAGGGCCACTACAATTTGGAAAGGTACATCAACACATGGCCATTGTAGTCAGATAATGGCATGCTGAGGGAGGTGTATATGGAGGGTGTGGGTACGTCATCTACTGATGACTGTGGCCGTGACTATGCCATATGATTTCTGCCATACCATTGTACAGACATGTCGATGTGTGGCACATGAGTTGTACACCTGTGTGGCCAGGTCTGTGTGGCTACCTGTCACCCCTAAGTATGTAGTCACATGTAGGGACTGCTGTGCTACTAACTGGGGACATAGGTCTTCTTGATGGAAAGGATAGTACATATATATTCGATTGGGGTTTATGGCCATTAATATGTCACCAGGCATGTATTTGTAATACTGTCACACAAAACACCGACATAACACAGTGACTGTACAAGTGCTCACAAGTAGCAGTCCGCAGCAAACACTGTCAGTCAGTACCCGTGTGTAATGTGCTGACATGCAGTCCAAGCAGTAGAGGACCCGGGACTGTGCCCTGTTGAGCACTGCTGCTTAGAAAATCACTATTGGAGTCGGATGTTCCTATGTTGAGTATGTCTGCCATCAATGGGCCACTTAGCAACCCCTACATTGACAGTCTCTTGGATCCCTAAGTGGGTGCTTTGTACATGTTCCCTGAATGGGCAGTATAGTGAGATGGCTTGGCTCAGTCTGGGTGTTGTACAACCTGATGTACCCCATGTCCCTGCTGACTGCCATGACAAGGTTTATGGGAATATTAGGTCATCAGAGCATGTTGCCAACTGTGTAAGCCATGTACAGACTGGTATGTCAGCTGGTGTATACGCAAGTGTCTGAGAGTTATACCCTGGGAACATACCATCAGGAAACCTATGCTGCACTGATGCCACTCACCAGTGGGGCTCACTGTTCACCATTAATGGCATAACCCTTCTAAGTATTCCCTCTCTGCAGTCACAGCCACCGTCAGTGACCTCTGAATGGTACATTAGCAGGTGGTTGCATATTACTAGCCATCACTGTCACCCATACAGACCCAATAGTTATCCAGGATAACCTAAACCACAGTCAGGTATTGTCTGCACCACTGACACAAATGACATGCCAGCCACTGCATATTACTATCTTGAGGGATATCATCCACCCCAGCACAGTAAAGTAGTGTCTGCACATGGCACACACTGGAGCCATGACACATGAAGGTATGGACACACACTGCTGTACCCTTTGACAGTCACTGTGTATGGGGGTGTAGGGATGCATTCATTGTTATGCCACCAATACCAACACGTACTGGATGGATGTAAATGTCAGACTGTCACCGCTATACTAATGTGGCAGACAGCACATCACTGTGTGCAACGGCACCCTAGTCTTGTCACCACACAGGTATAATGTACAACTGTAGCGGCCACACAGGTGCCATGGTACAGCAATACACAGTGTAGACAACATGTCCTATGGTGTCTGTGTCATGACCATACAAATGTAGTCTGTCCACTAATTGTTATGATGGGGATGTGTAGAGTATGTCCCCATACAGGAAGGTATCAGATCCCACTGTGTACCCTTGGTGTTGCCATGACAGGTGTAACACATGTCCCATGTGTGCTACAAACCAACATCAAAGTGGTAGACATAGTACATACTGGGGAAACTGCTATGTGACACACACACACACACCCCCATGCATGTGAAGCACACATCTCCTGTCACACACATAATGTGCAGGTTACACAATGGGATGCACAACAAGACAGTCATAACTGATGTCCTCCACCTGTCTAAATGGAACACAGGATATTTGTAAACGTGTCAACTACATCACCATACCTTGTAGATTTGTAAGTTCAGAAAAAACAGGTGACATGTATCAAGGCTAGCAGACCTTATCACATAGTATGAATACATGATTATGCTGACTGCCCCCATTGTCCTTGTTAGAGTGTTATACACATGTGCACCTAGGGAGCCATGCACATATACTGTTGCACCTTGCTGATGTCATATTTCTGCTGTGCTGCCATGCCATCCTGTGCCTCTGTATTGCCTCCATATGTCCATAGTTTATCGCTTCAGACTCCTGGAACAGAAACATACACAGGTCCATGACATACCTGTCATTCTGTAACACTACCACCGGTACCACATCATAAAACATAAGGTACACAAAGTTTGGTGCATAGTCATGACACATGCCAGCATGCAGTATCTGTTGTGGACCACAAGTGGCATGGAAAAACAATACTGCATTACACAAGTACATGTCAATTAATATAGTCACACTGTGCGTCAGACACATAGCTTAATTTCCCTGCATCAATGGCAAGGATGAAAGGGATGGAGCACAGGTATCATCACAGGCACAGGGTGTGGTGTGGGAGTGCTGGAGGCCTAGGCTGTGCCAAACAGTTGTCAGCATGTGTGTGTGTCAGGAAGGGGTGCGGGTTAGACGGACCATGGAGAGGTGCCGTGTATGTCTGTAGGTAACCTGCTTGTGACAGTGGGGTTTGAGTGTGTGTGCATGTATACAGCCAAGCCCAGTGCTAGCCCTACACATGTGGACATTGGACACCTGTGGATTGTACATGGTAGAGTGAACAGTTCACTGTCTCCGGCCACAAGCATGGGAACTGGCTGTGCCAGGAGTAGCACTGGCACCACCATGCTCAAGGTCAGATGCAGTGCTACTACCTGATGGTGACTGTTGTCCACTGGGGTTGTGTCCCCCACAGGACCACCCAGGACAGTGTGCCCATGGCCTGCCACAATTGGTGTAGACAGCACACTTCCCTCTGTACAGCTGGAAATACTACCACTATGGAAGTGTGACTGTGCATGGCCACCTGGACAATCAGCGATGGTGTTGCTGACCTATGTCCACTGGTCTGACATCCAACTCCAACCAGATGTTCCAGCACAGACAATGATCAGTCCAAGACAGACACTTTCTCAGCCCACTGTCTGTCCACTGCATCAGTGTGCTGATACAGGGTGTCCCCAATGCAGTGGAGGCAGTCATGGGTGTCAGTATTTGCTGCATCCATAACCCTTAGCATATGTCTGATGTTCCATTCAGAATGTGCCTGTGCCTCCATGATAGCCTGAAACTGATGACTCATGATGCGACACGAGCAACACGTGGTAGATGAACAGCAGACCTTCTACGAGCACCCCTGTCAATCCAACTGTGTGGGACCTCACTAGTTTTCTGGTTATGGCCAGTGTCTACACTCACTGGAGCCATAGTTACCACACTTCCCTGCTCAATGTCTCCACCCTGTGACTGTCCAATATATGTGGCCTCTGGGGACTGGGTATGTGTGGGTATGCTGACTTTGTGTGGAGGAAATGGGGAAAGAAGAGGGATGTCAACCTCTGAGACAGATTCAGCCCCTGACAACCGCACCTGTGCCTCACTGTGGCCATCATCATTATCAGAATCCAATGAGACATTGATATCAGGTTGTGAGGGGGACAGACTCCAGCACCCCCCCCCCCGGTCACCTGGGAAAACCAAGACAAAAGCAGTACATTACTACCTGCACTATTATGCATGGTAATCCACACAGACTCATACAGATGAGGATCCACAACTGCATTACTAGTCACACATCTTCTCATCTCCACTCCCATGCACAACAGACAACCTCACAGCAACATGCACATACAAGTTAAGGCCTTTATACCATGTACTTCAGCTACATCCAGTTAAAGTTGCCAGTACAATATACCTGTAAGGTATGCAAAATAACACTATGCATGATAGAGCTACAAATAAAATCCAGTACTCCTATCCTGAGAATGATATGCCAGTACTACTGTCACTGCCTCTGGTATGTACCATCTCACTATTGTGTTTGAACAGGCATCTTGGAGTAATTGCCTCATGTATACCAGGCTGTACAGTTGCTCATAACTATAAGTGCAAACGTGTTAATGTTCGTTCAAATACACACCTGTGATTACCTAGTCTATGAACTGTAGTTAACTGTTCCAGAATGGGTCATACAAATATTCTACTCTGGCTAAACACATTTGTACATAGGACAATATGGCAGCCCTTAAATTTCATATTATATATGATCCATAAAAAAATATTATCATGCTTACCAGGTAGAGGACCACATGCTTGGGCAATACCTGATGGACCTAGGTGAGGGGAGAGGTATTGTCAGCACCACCAAATGTTGCATCACTACAAGGTAATATGTACATATATCCACATGTACAGTAGCTACTGTGTTACTGGCTGTATTGCTGACATTCTGAGTATGTGTGTACAACTGAGCTTAAACCCCAACTCTTCCAAAGCACATAGACCTAGCACCCATGTACAGGGATGTATGGCCTGCCAATATGCATGATACAGTATTACACTGGTGAACACAGTAAGCTTACCTAGATGCTCCCCTGCTGTGGACACTGTGGCACCTACCTCCACAATGTATGGTGTGATGAATACCTGGGAGCTGTCATGTGTTCCTAGGTTTGCCAGGAATTCCTCTGTGGCCTACAGTGGTTGTTCCACTGCATGCCCTCCACCAGCGGCAACATGATCCCTGGAGACATCAGCTGCCCTTCATTATGGAGCATTCACCATGTGCATGGCATGGTGTCGTACCTGCTCATTGGTCCTGTCCTGGTGGCCAAGTTCATTAACATCCCACACAAGGTCTGCCACAATGCAGAACTCTGATCTTGGTTATGCCTCCTCTGGATGCTGCCTTAGTCCATCAGCTATTATCTCATTCTCTGCACCTGAGAAGGGGGTATATCATCGGTGGTACATAGTTGCTGAAAGACAACAAAAGGGACCACATTACAGGACCAGATACATGGACATCTACTATATACAGACACAGCATGCCCATAATGGCCTACACTATCAGCTGCTCCTACACACATGTCATACCCCACAGCGTGGCAACATACTACGTGTATGGATACCACTGAGATACTAGCAATACTGAGATATGTCCCTGAGTGCCATGACAGATTCTGCTGTATGTTCTTACACCCAGCACTCAAATCTATGGTAGTGTGTCCCCTATGGGCAACCTTGCACTAATATGTCATTTGGCCACTGCCAGACAAATAGCAGTGTCAGTGGTGGCTGGTGACTTCAAATCACAGGGGGGCTGCAGGAGATGCTGAATGGGTGGGGTCAAAGGGAAGGGGTGTGGTCAACCATAAAGGGGAGGAGCTATGCACAAAACCACAAAAAAATAACTTTAATTAAATACGCTGCCCTGGGTGGCAAACCATCATTATGAAAGTCCAATCAAGACAAAAATAAGTGTAGAAGAATAAAAGTATTTCAATGCATTGGCTGCATGACAGCTTACTTAATATCTAGATGGAAACAAAGGTTGTGAGGCATGAAAAAAATAAATTACTTTTAAATACATTACTGGAATGCCAGTCAAAAATCAAGTATAAGAAAAACCAGAAGCACTCAACTCAAACCACTTCTCCTTGCACTGCAGTTCTAATTATAATATATTCAGCTTTATTAAAGTACCAAGTAACATGCTGAAAGTAGAAATCTATGTGATGCCCCACTTGTAAAAATGTTTCTTATCCAAAAGACCTGCTGCCTGACAACTTGTTTCATGGGAAAACATGATAAAAGTAAAAATGAAAAGCAAACAAGAAACAAGCTCAGGATACATTGCTTAAAGGATTACTGTACAGGTTATGGACCACACATGATTGGCATTCTGTTTAGTTTATGGGTAAAGTCTGTAGAGATGACTGAAGTTCCAACAAGTGTAATGAGCTTTTAAAATAATGGAATCCTGTCCTTTAATACCCAAGGCTTGCTACATTATCTAGTCAAGTATTCTCTGCATGGCAACAACAGAAAGGCTTTCAATGTTGACAATTCTTTAACAGTATGCTTATTAAAGCTTACTTGCATCTTACGATGTCAGACAAGCTTACCTTATGGTCATTAAAGCATTGCTACTTAAACACAGAGCAACAGGCACTTTGAGTAATAAGCATAAATCAACAGTACAAAAATATGACAGAAACCAGACCATTCTGCAAAATCAAGGACAGATGAAAAGCCACTGTAGTACTTATGCAGTGTGGCCTCCCCATCCAAGGTAGATACAACTACTCCTTGCCTTGCTTGGACACATCCAGAGTCACTACATGGGGGAGTGGGGTGCAACAAGCATGTCACAATTTGAAATCTCTCTGGCTGACTGTGATGGCCCTGACACATTTGTCATACCTCTCAACCTCAAGAGCAAGAAATCTGGACAAAGCCATACACAGAAGTGGGACAAAGGCCCAACAATAGGGACAATTTTTAAATATTGCTCTAATAAACTTAGAAGATAATAGAATAGGTCTTGCATTAGTATGAATTTTCTGAAGGGTATAAAATCTGAAACTCAAATGTCTGTCATTTTCTAACTTGAGTCTTTAGTGATTTGTCACTAATTTGCCAAAAAACACAATTTTATGAAAAATGGACCGAAAATGTGATGCAAAAATATAAAATAGACACACAATACAGCTGCTACCTGTCAAAGAAGGGACACTTTAATATTAGTACTGCTACCTTGAGCAGCTGACAAAATAAAAAAATCTACATGCATTTCAAGTAATCTATAACTTTGATTATTAGTTATTTCTTAATTGTAAACCCTCCATGTTTTCTTCCAAAATTGCTATTTTGCGGAGGGATTATTAGGGGGAAGAGCAACATTTTGAGACAAAAATTGGGGACAGTTGAGAGGGTGGCTATGCCAAATTCTATAAAGCAATTTATTTGCATGTACCTCTCAACCTGTTAATGCAGTAAATCTGAACAAGGCCAAATATATTGGGGGCACATATAAACAGTACTAAAAATTGCTCTTGTATAAATTGAGACAGTTGATAGAACAGCTCTTACTTTAACATGCATTTTTTGAAGGTTATGAAGTCTGAAACTTATTATTTAGTGACTTCTGGCAAATCATTTAGGAATTAAAACTACAAATTTTATGAACAAACCAAAAATAAGAAGCAAAAATCTATTCATTCTTTGAAAATCTGGACAGTTGGGAGGTATAGTTCAGCTGGGCCTGTCTGAGTTTGCTGCCCTTCCCCCCCCTGACAAAATAATGGTTGAATGGAGCCTCTGAAGCCATTCCAATGAACCATTACTTGGCTATTTCACTCCATTTACCATAAACACTAATGTGCATACTGCTTTACTTCTATGATGAGTTGGACTTCATTTGAAAGTTTTTAAAAAAAATTTTGTTAAAAAAATTTTAAAAAGCAAAACCCCAAAACACTTAAAAGTTTAAAAAAACTTTGGGGGTTTAAAACAAAGGGAATGCAGGGTTCTCACAAAATTTTTAAAAAACTTTTTTTTTTTGGCCCCTTAAAACCTTCCCCTTCCCGCCCCTTTTTGACCTACAGGTACCATTGTATAAAAAAGTGTTATCACATAGTATGAATACATGATTATGCTGACTGCCCCCATTGTCCTTGTTAGAGTGTTATACACATGTGCACCTAGGGAGCCATGCACATATACTGCTGCACCTTGCTGATGTCATATTTCTGCTGTGCTGCCATGCCATCATGTGCCTCTGTATTGCCTCCATATGTCCATAGTTTATCGCTTCAGACTCCTGGAACAGAAACATACACAGGTCCATGACATACCTGTCATTCTGTAACACTACCACCGGTACCACATCATAAAACATAAGGTACACAAAGTTTGGTGCATAGTCATGACACATGCCAGCATACAGTATCTGTTGTGGACCACAAGTGGCATGGCAAAACAATACTGCATTACACAAGTACATGTCAATTAATATAGTCACACTGTGCATCAGACACATAGCTTAATTTCCCTGCATCAATGGCAAGGATGAAAGGGATGGGGCACAGGTATCATCTCAGGCACAGGGGGTGGTGTGGGAGTGCTGGAGGCCTAGGCTGTGCCAAACAGTTGACAGCATGTGTGTGAGTCAGGAAGGGGTGCGGGTTAGATGGACCATGGAGAGGTGCCATGTATGCCTGTAGGTAACCTCCTTGTGACAGTGGGGTTTGAGTGTGCGTGCATGTATACAGCCAAGCCCAGTGCTAGCCCTACACATGTGGACATTGGACACCTGTGGATTGTACATGGTAGAGTGAACAGTTCACTGTCTCCAGCCACAAGCATGGGAACTGGCTGTGCCAGGAGTAGCACTGGCACCACCATGCTCAAGGTCAGATGCAGTGCTACTACCTGATGGTGACTGTTGTCCACTGGGGTTGTGTCCCCCGCAGGACCACCCAGGACCGTGTGCCCATGGCCTGCCACATTATGGTGTAGGCAGCATACTTACCTCTGTACAGCTGGAAATACTGCCACTATGGAAGTGTGACTGTGCATGGCCACCTGGACAATCAGAGATGGTGTTGCTTACCTATGTCCACTGGTCTGACACCCAACTCCAACCAGATGTTCCAGCACAGACAATGAGCAGTCCAAGACAGACACTTTCTCAGCCCACTGTCTGTCCACTGCATCAGTGTGCTGATACAGGGTGTCCCCAATTCAGTGGAGGCAGTCATGGGTGTCAGTATTTGCTGCATCCATAACCCTAAGTATATGTCTGGTGTTCCATTCAGAATGTGCCTGTGTCTCCATGATAGCCTGAAACTGATGACTCATGATGCGACACGAGCAACAGGTGGTAGATGAACAGCAGACCTTCTACGAACATCCCTGTCAATCCAACTGTGTGGGACCTCACTAGTTTTCTGGTTATGGCCAGTGTCTACACTCACTGGAGCCATAGTTACCACACTTCCCTGCTCAATGTCTCCACCCTGTGACTGTCCAATATATGTGGCCTCTGGGGACTGGGTATGTGTGGGTATACTGACTTTGTGTGGAGAAAATGGGGAAAGAAGACGGATGTCAACTTCTGAGACAGATTCAGCCCCTGACAACCGCACCTGTGCCTCACTGTGGCCATCATCATTATCAGAATCCAATGAGACATTGATATCAGGTTGTGAGGGGGACAGACTCCAGCACCCCCTCCCGGTCACCTGGGAAAACCAAGACAAAAGCAGTACATTAATACCTGAACTATTATGCATGGTAATCCACACAGACGCATACAGATGAGGATCCACAACTGCATTACTAGTCACGCATCTTCTCATCTCCACTCCCATGCACAACAGACAACCTCACAGCAACATGCACATACAAGTTAAGGCCTTTATACCATGTACTTCAGCTACATCCAGTTAAAGTTGCCAGTACAATATACCTGTAAGGTATGCAAAATAACACTATGCATGATAGAGCTACACATAAAATCCAGTACTCCTATCCTGAGAATGATATGCCAGTACTACTGTCACTGCCTCTGGTATGTACCATCTCACTATTGTGTTTGAACAGGCATCTTGGAGTAATTGCCTCATGTATACCAGGCTGTACAGTTGCTCATAACTATAAGTGCAAACGTGTTAATGTTCATTCAAATACACACCTGTGATTACCTAGTCTATGAACTGTAGTTAACTGTTCCAGAATGGGACATACAAATATTCTACTCTGGCTAAACACATTTGTACATAAGACAATATGGCAGCCCTTAAATTTCATATTATATATTATCCATAAAAAAATATTATCATGCTTACCAGGTAGAGGACCACATACTTGGGCAACACCTGATGGACCTAGGTGAGGGGAGAGGTATTGTCAGCACCACCAAATGTTGCATCACTACAAGGTAATATGTACATATATCCACATGTACAGTAGCTACTGTGCTACTGACTGTATTGCTGACATTCTGAGTATGTGTGTACAACTGAGCTTAAACCCCAACTCCCCCAAAGCACATAGACCTAGCACCCATGTACAGGGATGTATGGCCTGCCAATATGCATGATACAGTATTACACTGGTGAACACAGTAAGCTTACCTAGATGCTCCTCTGCTGTGGACACTGTGGCACCTACCTCCACAATGTATGGTGTGATGAATACCTGGGAGCTGTCATGTGTTCCTAGGTTTGCCAGGAATTCCTCTGTGGCCTACAGTGGTTGTTCCACTGCATGCCCTCCACCAGCAGCAACACGATCCCTGGAGACATCAGCTGCCCTTCATTATGGAGCATTCACCATGTGCATGGCATGGTGTCGTACCTGCTCATTGGTCCTGTCCTGGTGGCCAAGTTCATTAACATCCCACACAAGGTCTGCCACAATGCAGAACTCTGATCTTGGTTATGCCTCATCTGGATGCTGCCTTAGTCCATCAGCTATTATCTCATTCTCTGCACCTGAGAAGGAGGTATATCATCGGTGGTACATAGTTGCTGAAAGACAACAAAAGGGACCACATTACAGGACCAGATACATGGACATCCACTATATACAGAAACAGCATGCCCATAATGGCCTGCACTATCAGCTGCTCCTACACACATGTCATACCCCACAGCATGGCAACATACTACGTGTATGGATACCACTGAGATAGTAGCAATACTGAGATATGTCCCTGAGTGCCATGACAGATTCTGCTGTATGTTCTTACACCCAGCACTCAAATCTATGGTAGTGTATCCCCTATGGGCGACCTTGCACTAATATGTCATTTGGCCACTGCCAGACAAATAGCAGTGTGCTATTACAACCACTATATGAGGACAGTCCAGCAACACCAGTGTGCCACAATGACAGAATACATTCCCTGTAGGCCTCATACCTCTCAACTATACAGATGTTCTCAGACTGTCAAGATATTTGTCTAATATTTTTTGGTCATTTTCACACAAAACTGTGAATTTCTGGAACACTGTTGGCAAATCATTGAGGGTTGATGTCAGAAAACAAAGACACACATCTGAGTTTCAGATGTCATACTCTTCAGAACACAGACATGCTACTCTAACACCTCTTATTCTATTAACTTTCTTAGTTCATAAGAGCAATATTTTAAAAGTGTCCCTAATTTTGTACATTTGTCCCTACATTAATTACAACTTTGTCCAGATTTCTTACTGTAATAAGTTGACAGGTATGTTAGGCATAGCTGTCAACCAAACAGGGACAAATTTCAAAAGAAGCAGAGACTAAACCAGAGTACA
This sequence comes from Protopterus annectens, assembly GCF_019279795.1. NCBI lineage: Eukaryota > Metazoa > Chordata > Ceratodontiformes > Protopteridae > Protopterus > Protopterus annectens. The sequence continues at coordinate 757,766,582 of NC_056746.1, forward strand.
TCAAGACAATCAGGAACACCTTTAAAATGTTAAAACCATTTATGTGAGACATTGACAGAATGAGAGCATATGAATTACTGTACATTGTTTGACATTACAGGAGTGTACACCCTTACTTATTGTTACTGTGTATTAAGTGTAATTCACTAGCTTTCCTACAAAAGCCATCCATTGTAGGAGGGATTAACAGGGACAGAGCTAAGCTTTGAGTGAAAACCAGGGACAGTTGAGAGGCATGCCTGTAGGTTTTGAACAGCAGAGTATCAATGACATGTCAGTACATTAGGTATAAGACAGACTTACTGCTGTAATCCCTATTTCCCATACCTCCATCCTCCCATCTGAATCCTGTTATATGGAGAAATCAATTACATACCTGTTGAAGTGCAATACTGCTTTGTTGAACTTTGCTTCCAGTAATGTTTTGCAAAGGCGTTCTCTGTGTGAGGTAAGTCTCATAAAGACATGTTCCCCATAACCAACTGCTTGCCTTTTTAAGGTACTGCTCATTAACAGGTAATTGCCTCTGTACCAGTCTGTGGCTCTGATATGCATTGCTACCAAAACAGCTGAACTGCGCTATCATTAGCCAATGAAATGCCACCACAGTGCAATATATAAGGCCTTCATGTAGACTTGGGCCCCTTTTTTAACTGTTAAGATGGACATTACTGATGTGTGGAGACTACAGCATTGCAGAAGGTAGATATTGTAACTGTCAACTGTAGATATTTATGCAGTATGTCCACAGTTTCACCTATGTGTGGTCAGTGTCCCATGACATTGTGGTCATCTGGCAAATCATTGGCAACTCATTTTGGGTTGAAATCAGTAAAAAAGGACACACATTTGAGTGTCAGTCTTCATACCCATCAGAATATGCATACTAATGCAATAGCTGTTATTCTAACAACTTAATATCTTTTTAAGTGCAAACTGAAAAACATGTCCCTATCTCTGGGCCTTTGTCCCCACATTAAGTATGACTGTGTCTGGATTCCTTGTTCTTGGGACTTGGGAGGTATGCTATGTCTGTAGCAGCTACCTTTACATATAGCTGTGTGCGCTACAGGCTGCAGCAGCTGCTGCAGCTAATTCATATGGGGCGGTGTGTGAACACTCTGGAGGACAACAAGCTGTATATGTAACTCTGGCAGCTAGGGTAAAGGTACCCTTTACAGTCCTGTCAAGGCATGTGATTAAGGTACGTCTGTTATGCAACAGTGCTAATAACAGACTAGTAGGTGATGTATAGTTATGCTATATGGATATGTGCAGTGTGTCCCTTTCTATAGGCCTCTGACTTGCAAAACTGGATAGAAGTTAATTAATTAGCAGTAACTTGTACAGATAAAGATTGCATGACTCAGTCACTAATTGCTGTCTTCATAATAATTTAATTGAACAGCACCACATGACTGGATTTGAACCCAAGACTGTGTGTGGCAAAATGTACTGTTTGAAGGCACTTAACAGACTAAGCTACCAAGTCACTACTTCAGCAGGTATATTTCAAGGTATATGTGCAGAAGTACAGCCTGTGACACACACTGTCTGCATCCGTCAGTATGTGCATGGCTTTATATGTCTGTATTTCTGCACCAGGGTCCCATTTGAACATGTACTTTGGCACTGATGCGTTAGCAGGTGTCTTTCCACATGTTGCTGATCAGAGACCTCACATGCATCCATTATTATGTCTTTGGCTGTTTGGTACTCTCTCATTTTTCCCATTAGTTTTATTCCAGTTTGCATGGTGTGGTGCAGAGCACAGCTCTGGTGAGACACACCTAATGACTGTAATTGGCAATCACTATGTTTTGATAAAAACATCTGTTTTAATCCAGATTTGTGTGGAGTGGCAGGTTAATGCACTGTGCTGTAGGTGTGATTGGCTTGGGTTCTAAACATGGTAGAGATGTTTATTTTGTACATATGTCTGACACTGGTATAAACACATTTAATCCTTACAGCTCTATTTAGCTGAGCTAAGCAAAGCTGCATGGCATGGTGCAGTGCATAGCTCCATGTTAAAAAATTACAAAGAAAAGAAAAAAGGGGTGAGAGGAAAGTGGTGAAATGGGGCAAGCAGGGGAAAACATAGTGAAAGGCAGGTAGGGATGTGCAGGAAGGGTGTAGGAAAGAACCATAGCTATCCATTTCTTGTAGAGCAATAGCTGTGCACTTTGATAGAATTTGTAGATGAATTTGGAGTCTCAAACTCCAGAGAGAGGGGTGAGGACAACATAACTGCATTGTCAACCCAAATGGACCAAATTACATGTCCAGTGGACACATGTGTGCAATGGAGAGCTATGTATGGGACGATTTTTTTTTTCTTTTTTGGGACAAGTGCCCATTTTTTTTAAGGTGAGAGTGGAATGTTGGGGAAAGGAGACATGTAGGTAAATATGAGGGAGGTAAGTTGGGTAGGTGAGGATGCATTTGCAAATAGACAAGACAGCAGTGGTGTGTGACACATGAGAGGGGTGAACACCTTGGATAGGGAGGGTGTTGTGGAATCCGAGTTCCATGTTCCTCCAGACAGCAGCAGCATGACTCATGTCCTCACACATGGGACTGTTGGCACTGCTCCTTCACTGCCCTGAGGGTGGCTGTGCTGGAAGCTGGGCACCAGGGTGATGCTGCCCCACCAGGTTGGTTAGTATGCCCTTAATCCGACTCAGGTGTTAGTCACATGGTGGACTATCCTGCACATCAGGACTAGTAGTTCAGCCTGGGTGACTACACTCTTTCTGCCACTGCTCCCAGAGGGGGACTGGGCCTGTACCCTGGGGCGGAGCTACCCGACACACCAGGTAGTGCTAGGGCAGCAGATGGAACACCACTGGTCTGGGTCCCAGACATGCTGGGACCCAGTGCCATGGCCAGTTGAGGCAAGGTAGACAGATCAGTCAGAACTGGCCTACCTTGAAGTGCTGTGGTAAATGAGGTAATGCAATAAGTTACGGTTAGTAACAACCAAACCATTTTTAGTAGCAACAGAAAAGAGCATCACATTTATTAATTCAAATGCATATTAATATACATTATGTGCAACACAACATTATATAACATAACAATCAGTATGGTAAGAGCATTCCAGTGTGAAGTAAACTGTAAGACCAACAAAACAGCTCATTTAACAAAATATGTTAATATTGCATCATAATAAAACATAATAATAATCAACCACATTTTCCAAACTATAGCTAGTTTAACAAATTATATTAATATGAAAACATAATAATACATTACAATAATGAATAAATTCAGATATGGGGTGGGGAGAGAGAGAGAGAGAAACATTCCATTAGTGACTTTGCAGATGATATCCCTGACAACACTGGTCATACATACTTCTACAGGTGTGTACTGACAGTTGTGATTACAGTGACTACAATTCTCCTATAGCTGTTGTAGCATGTACATACCTCTCAAGCTGATAGCATAGGACAATAAGGGCCACTCACTAACAAATGCAGGTACAGAACTACTCAGAATGGTTTCACGTAATGTGGACTTGTATAACTACCTGTGTGTTCTGTAAATGGATGTGGTAATATATTGTATTCCAAGTAATAATTTATCTGGTAAACATGTGACAGATAGATTAGTCGGTTTTAATTACTTTATGAGAAATTGTGATACTTGAGAGGCATGCTTGGGTACAGTAATTAAACATGGCTTAGTTGGCAGGCCTGGGAGTAGAACCCCCTAGCTGTGACTGCAGGGGACATCTGCAAATAATTTAATAATTGATTACAGCAGCACAGTACAGACATGCAAGAGATGCAGCCATACTGGGATTACACAGATTTATTTCTGAATCAACGATGCTGATGAACACATTCTTGTTATTGAGTGCAACATTCTGTGAGATCTAAACACAATATCTGCATATAATATGGGTTAATGCACCCATAGCATTTTATATTCTTTGGGAGACAGAGAAATTGTGAGCATTATGTGACTGACACCTAAACTATAGGGCTACATAGCCCTGGATTTGAACCCAGGACTGTGTGTGGCAAAATGTACTGTGTACAAGGAATTTAATAGATTCAGCTACTGAGTCACTGCTGACTGCGGGGTGACTGATACTTTCCTGGAGATCACCTGGAAACATACTATGAATTGTGCAATACAAGTTACATTACTTTCCTCTAGCATTCTAGTACTGTTACAGTGTTATACTAGACTGCAGTGACAATAGAACACACACGCATGGAATACAACCATACTGCATATATTACTACACCTTTATTTCACTTTCAACAATACTAGTGAACACATATTATTGTTATTAGTTTGAAATATCTGTGAAGTCCACACACAATATCTGGCCATGGAGTGGGCTACCTCACCCATATACCTTTATTACCTGAATTCTGTGGAAGGCAGAGCAGTATGTGACTGGTATTGGCCTAGAGACAGCCTTGAATAGTACTATGAGGTAAGCAATACAGTTTGCAACCATTAGATTTGCATTCTACAGCAATTACAGTCTTATACTTGACTGCAGCAACCTTATCCTACTGACTCAATGCATAAAGTTCTGCTGCAATGGTTATGACAAGACAATTCTGATATACACCATTTCCCTTGTTGTTATTGGCATTCTTTCTTGTTTGTATTGAACTATAGTTGTTATTATTCATTTATTGCACTACAGCTCTATATCAGCATTTATAACACTACAGCTCTAATTCCACATTTATTGCACAACAGACTTTATTGTATATACTTTATTGCAGTTAATGCTTTACTCTTTCTTGCTTATTGCACTACAGTTGGCATAATACATCCATACTCACCACACGTATAGTACAACGTGGCCAGGCGGCCAGCTTGACACTCAACATTGCGAGCCCTCTCAGCTGTAGCTGTTGGGAGAGAAGCACACCATTATGCATACCAGTTTTGCAGACATTCAGATTACATATTGGTAAAACAGAGGAAAAATTACTTACATATTTGTGGGGCATTCCCTGCCCTCACTTCTTGGACCCAGCCCCCTCTTTCACCTTTTCAGATTGCCATGGTGGTGATGACACTGCTCAGCTGTGTGGGGATACCAGTAACACTGGTAAGTTCTCTGCCCAACTGGCCCCAGGCCTCTGCCTTACACTCCAAGCCCTGGAAACTGCCCTACAACAGCCTAACTTCATGTTTTTTGACAAAGAGCCCAACCATGATACTGGACTTCTGAATGTCACACTGCTGTGCCTAAAAGCGCACACCTTCTCCAACACCACCAGCCATATCGATAGATGACTGACCTCCAATGGATTCTGTAGAAGTCCTGCCTAGTGCACGTAATATAGGCTGTTTTCCCACCCTTACACATAATTGAGCAGCATTCAAAACAGCACCACATTGCTTAGCAGCGCACAAACCAGCCAAGCAGAGCTGAGAGGCATGCAAACATGCACAATTATGGTTTTAGTGAAGCTGAGCACCGTGCAAACACTGGCAGCTATTACCATGTTTATGCTGTGCTTAGCAGGTTTGAGCACAGTTGTGCAGAGTGCAGTGGAGCCATATTTTAAAACTTTCCCAATAAAGTGTGCAACAAAAATACAGACAAGTTCTGACTTCCATGTATTCAAACTCTGGACCTACTACACATACAGCTGTAACTCTACCCATTTAGCTACATGGATATTAAGAAATCTTGTATACCTTCACATATACTACTGAGCTATCTGTTAGCACTGCTGAGTACTGTGCCGTGCATGCATTAAAAAAAAAAAAAGAAAAGAAAAAAACAAAAGCAGGACATTATAGAACATCATAACATTTACACATTTAACATTTGACACACTGCACAAGATTGTTACAATGGTGGGAATCATTGTAGGGAGTCTCAAACTCATCTGCAGCCATAATTAGCCACTACACTTCTCCCTAATCTCATTCAATATCTGTGTTCCTTGGCTCACCCTCAGCAGCGCACCATCATTAATATGCATGGTGCACTGCCATGGGGCAAATGTGACCGTGTACACAAATACATTCTATATAGGCTCTACACTATGACTACATGGATTTTATTAAATCTTGGGGAGTGACTTTCACAACACAGTACTGCACAGTTATAGCTACTTTGTTCACTGTGTATACCTGAGATACCTGACTGTGATAGAATAATGACCAGAATGATTTATTTCAGCTTTAATTTACACAAAATTTTAGACAAAGTAAAGTACTCCAACCTGCCTGACATAAGTACATATTAATGAAAAAAGGAAAGCACAAACCAAGCTTCACCATAAACCAATAAAATAAATTGCTTGGAGTGTGGCAACCTGACAAAATAAGCACAAGGTGAATTCTAAAAAATGAAAACTTTTTATTCACATACAAATGTTAAGCGTTTTCTTCCCTACAGAAAATGAGACTTCACCAGAACAAACTAAAACAATTGATTGAATGAATAAATGCATGAAGTAAGAAACATGTGACTACCAACTTAATTAGTAGTCAGTTAAGAACAAAAACCTACTAATACATATTTAATATGAAGTCCTATTGCCAAAACCCACTAAAAACGAATAGGGATGAAAAATCATCACAGCAAATTCCATAAATATATTAAAACATATATTTTTATAAATCTTGAACTCTATTTTTTTAAAATAGGAACAATAGAAATTGATTCATTCAAACCAGTTGGCATAGGTGCATTTAGTTTGAGCTGCAAAAAAACTTCCCGTCTCTCTAACTGCAACTCCCACCAACCTCCCCTACAATCCTTAGGAATGATTTCCAATATGCCTTACTTGAACTTATTAAACCCTGTGCAACTAAGGGTGTGTTTAGAAAGTGCATTATTAATATTACCTTTTGAAACTGCATATCAATGCTTGTATATCCTATTTCTCACTTGTCTCTCAATTTTCCTTATATAGAAACACTGACATTTGTCACAAACTGCAATGTAAAGTACTCCTTTTGTTGCACAATTACCATTTCTTAAATAGTGAAAGGGGTGTTGATGTTCAATCTTGGACATTCTAGGATGTAGGAACATTGGTGGCAACTTGCCCACTTGGTCGTCCCCTTGAAATTCAAAGGGTTTGAATGGGGTGTTCAAAAAGAAATGTAATTTTTTTCCCTGTCTTAAAAACAAACCAAGGCCATTCTCCTAGAACCACTGACAATTCTGGGTGTGCTTTGAATATCACCCAGTTTTTAATAATAGCATCATTAATTTCCCTGGATTCACAGCTATAAAGAGCCACCATATTATTGGTAAACTCGTTTTCCATGTTGTACCCCTGTGTGTCAGGGATCTTCTCCAATGTATTGCCTAAGATAGGTTTAAATCTTTTTACCCCATCCATATAGTATTTCTAAAGTAAATTTATGAATCAAATTTGTGGGGTATCCCCTCTCAAAAAACATCTGACCAATCATACCTATCTCACTCTTAAAATTGGAAATGTCTGAACACATACTGGCTCAATGGACCATTTGCCCTTTCACAATATTCCATTTAGTATGGTGAAGATGACAACTCATAATCAGGATAACCATTAGAAAACAATGCGATGCCTGTGCCCTGGCTCAGCAATCAAGGAGCTTCAATCCTCACCACTAACACCAGAGAGGGCATCTCATATATGAGGAAAGGATAACAAATATAGACAGTAAGTGCAATTTTCCTTAAGAGCACACAGAGATCACAGTCAGTCCGGGGCTGGTCGCCCCTTGCTCTCCAGGTCCCCAATAAGACTCCCCATTGGCACAGCTATAGGGTCCAGATATCAGCCAGCTGGGGAAGCTAAAATCTCCAGCCCCCTCTCTGTCCAACCAGTGCTTCATGTCCCTGCCCAAGTAGCTGATGCACACACACTTTGAGATAAGAGTTTATACAACCACACAGACACATCTAGGGAAGGCTGGCACAGGATCTCCTGCTGTGCCCCCTTTTGCCAGACTATACGTTAGTACCATGCCACCACCGAGCTAATATTTATCAGCTACTCAATGGCCTTTAAAAGGGTGTCCAATTATTACTGTGCAATATTATTATTCAATTGGTACTTTAACTAAACAGTCAAGGCTTATTAGAGTGACTTGATACAGGATCCTTATATACATGCAATGTACTCTTAGAGCTTAACTTATCTCTACACAAACCAGCCACAGTTAAAAAGTTTTAAAATATTTAATAATAAATAATAAAAACACAAGATAATACTTTCTACTACACAGTGCTACTCAAGAGTTCAGAGATCACAGAGAAATACTTAAAATAATTCAGTAGTACAGTTCTGACATCACAGAAAAACAGAATCTTTCTAGTTCCTAGCTATTTCTAAAAGAAAACACAAGTCTAAGATAACTTACACAAGAGCAAGACAGTGCTGATGAGTTGGATGGTCAAGACAAAAATGCTTAATGCCTTCTGAGTCTCTCTGTTTAAATTGCTATTTTCAGTACTGATTCCCATTACATCATTTCCCACTTTTCTGGGGTTCCCAGGCTGACAGATAATACATTCTTGTTATCTTGCACCTGCAGGAAACTACATCAGTAAAAGACATTCCACATGTAAACTCTAGTAATTATTCCTTAAGTTAAAACAATAGGAAGGATGCTTCACTCTAGACCCATCAACTCCGAAATCTAACTTCAAAGACACACGTGAAATAATTTTAAATTCAAAGGACAGACAAGAAATGCTTGGCTTAGTTTTCTTTACAGCAGAGGGCAATGTTGCTACATTATTTTAAGTTCAGCATTTCACAGTATTTTCTTTCAATTAAGAAATCAATTCTGTAATTCAACATTCATATTTACAAATGATAGTATTATCTGCACAATTCTATCTGGCTAGGATGGCAGCCTTCATCTATCTTCACCCAATCTTCACATATCTCCCCCTGGTGAACTCAAGATAGTTTTTCAAGTGACCCTTGAGAAATGCTGCTTGAGAGGGTCAGGTCTATTTGAATGTACCTTACCCCATTTCCTGTCTTGAGAGCCCATCTGCATTGGCATTGCTACTCCCACTACGGTGCTGCACTGACATATCATATGCTTGCAACCCTAGGCTCCATCTTAGCAACTTGGCATTTTGCTGGCTGGGTCTGTTTAACCATATTAGGGGGTTGTGATCTATCATAACAGTGAATTCCTTCCATACAGATAAGGCTGAAGTTTCTGCAATGCCCACACTATGGCTAGACATTCCTTTTCTTGTATTTTTCTTTATCCTTGTATTTTTCTTTAACATTTTGTAACATTTAATGTATTTGTATTGCTTACGGAGCTTTTCTCCCCAGGCCTCCACTGAAAATGGGCACTTTTAGGCCCAGTGGACTTCCATGGTAATCAAACTGAAAATAAATAAAATAAAAATGTTCTACTGCTGCATAGCATTCCTCCCTGGGTTGGAGCCTACACCTGAGATAAACCACTGGGTGCTGTCCCCCCTCTGAAGAAATCTGGCTAAGTACAACCCCCACCCCATGGTTTGAAGCATCCACTTGCACAACAAATGTTTTGCTCTAATCTGGACTGGCTAACACAGGGGGTCCTCCCAAAGCTTCTTTAAGCTTCTGGAATGCCTGCTTACATGCTGGGGTCCATACTACCTTATCTGGCCTGTTCTTCCTTGTCAGGTCTGTAAGGGGAGGAGCTATGGTACTATAACTGGGGATGAACTTTCTATAGTAACCTGCTTTCCCTAAAAATGCCCTCACCTGCTTTTTAGTAATAGGTGCAGGCTATGCCTGAATGGCTTCCACTTTAGCAGGTTCTGGCCTTATCTTACCACTCCCCACTCTATGTCCTAGGTAGGAGACCTCTGCCATACCCACCTGATATTTGCTCAGTTTAATGGTCAACCCTGCCCTCTGTAGTCTGCCTAGCACCTCCCTGACATGCTGAAGGTGCTCTAGCCAGGAATGGCTGTAGATGGCAATATCATCTATGTAAGCAAGGGCAAATCCTCCGGCTCCTACTAGGATAAGATCTACCAGCCTCTGGAAAGTCGCTGGGGCATTTTTCATCCCAAAGGGCATCTTTGTGAACTCATACAAGCTGAAAGGAATCACAAAGGCTGACTTCTCTCTAGCACTGGGAGTCATGGGCACCTGCCAGTAACCCTTGGTAAGATCAATGGTTTTAAGATACTTAGCCCCACCCAGCTGCTCTAGGGCCTCATCTGTCCTAGGTATGGAGTAAGCATCTGACTCTGTGACTATTTAATTTCCTGTAGTCTACACATAACCTGGTGCTGCCATCCTTCTTTGGCACCACCACTGTCCCACTGTACTCATCCCTCATTAGCCCCATTATAGACTATAATGCCCCATTTGGTATGTACCTCACAAGACATCTGCAACAGCTGGAAAGGCCACAGAAATACCGCATTAAAAGACTCACAGGTCTAAAGCAGATGCCATATACTGACCATCTAAAACAACTCCAGCTATACTCTGTGGCATATCGTCTACTCAGAGGCGATCTCTGCTTAACATACAAGGCCATGTCAAATCCTGAGCTGTTGGACATGCTCCACTTAAAGAAATCCCAATCCCTCAGAGCCACATGCTCCAGGGATCTAAACCTTGTCATCACAATGAACAAACCATGCTGGAGGGATAGGTTCCTGACCCAGAGACTCCCCATACTCTGGAATAGACTGCCCATACATATCAAGCAGAGTGCCTCACTGGCCCTCTTTAAAAGGAACCTTGATGATTGGATGGGAGATAGGAAATTCACCCCAGGGATCATGTCAGTCGCCCTGCTAGACAGGGGCCTGGAGAAGTACATGTTGTGGAAAGAAATAGCCAGGGAATTGTTATGGCTAGGCTTGCATAGGCCCTAGGACCAATAGCCTAGTACCAACCTATGAACCTATGAACCAGCACCACTGTGGAGGCCCAGGGACTGTTGGAATCTTGAATCACCCCTGGTTCCAACATCTCTTGTACCTCCTCCCTGAGAGTCTGTTTGGCTCTCTCAGGCACTCTATAAGGGGCTTGCCTAATAGGCCTTTGGTGTCTTGTATCCACCTGGTGCTGCACCAGGTGGCTGCACCCTGGTTTCCCAGTGAACATGTCCCCAAGTTCCTTCAACACTGCTCAGATTTCTCGAACCTGGTTAGGCGATAGCTGCTGGGACATGACTATCCCTTCCACTGAAGTATCAGCCTGAGCCGCACTGAGGATATCAGTCCTCAGATCTCCCTCAGACTCCTCCTGCAATCCACTGCAAATGCTCAGCACAAGGGCCTCCATATCATGGTAAGGTTTCATCATGTTAACATGGTACAATTTGTGCCCCTGCATTCTGCCTAGCAGTTCCACCATGTAGTTAACATCACTTACCTTTTTTTCTACCTTGTAAGGTCCCTCCCAAGCTGCTTGCAGTTTGTTGTGTCTGACAGGAATGAAAACTATTACCTGCTGCCTCACAGCATACTCCCTAGCTCGAGCATTCCTGTCATACCACACCTTTTTCTGTTGTTGGTCTTCTGCCAGCTTCTCCTGGGCCAAGCCCATTAGTTCTTTGAGCCTTGTCCTGAGGTTTAGGACATATGCCACAACAGACTCCTTGTGAGACTCGCACTCACCTTTCCACTCATCTCAAATTAAATCTAGAAGTCCCCTCACCCTATGCCCATACAGTAACTCAAAGGGTGAAAAACCTGTGGATTCCTGGGGAACTTCTCTGCAAACAAACAGAAGATGGGGCAGATATTTGTCCCACTCCCTCTTAAACTGATCTGCAAATGCCTGTAGCATGGACTTGATTGTAGAGTTTAACCTCTCAACAAGACCATTAGTCTGGGGGTGGTAGGTGGTGGTCTTTATGTGCTTCACCCCACATGACTTCCACAGACAAGCCAGCAGGTCTGACATGAAATTGGCACCTCTGTAAGTAAGTATTTCTTTTGGGAAACCTACCCTACTGAAAATCTCTACAAAGCATTTGCCACCTTCTCTGCCTCAATGGAGGACAAAGCCACTGCCTCAGGGTATCGTGTAGCATAATCCACTACCACTAGGATATACTTTTTCCCTGTGGAGCTTGGGGTACTCAGAAGACCCAAAATATCCATAGCTACCTTCTGAAATGGCTCCTCAATCACAGGCAAAGGCATCAAAGTAGCTCTCACCTTGTCTCCTGCCTTGCCTACCTTTTGGCACTGCTCACAGGTCCTGCGGCGCCCTGTTACATCTCTGGAAATTCCAGGCCAATAGAAGTTCTGCATAATATGCCTCGTTGTACGTTTTATGTCCATATGACCTGCAAAGGGAATATCATGAGCTATGGCTAGAAGTGCCAGATGGTAGGCTCTAGTCACTACCAACTACTGTACTCTATCACCTTCTAGCCCTCCCCCAGGGGTCCACTCTCTGTATAGTAACCATTTGTCCCAGTATACAGATTCTCCCTTTCCTTGAGAATCAGGTGCCTCCCTAGCTACCTGCCTCAGGCCTTGCAATGTTGGGTCTGAGAGCTGAGCCTGTCTCAACTCTCTCCTTGTAATCCTTCCCAGCTCCCCTTCCACAGGAAGTCTGGCATACTCTGACAGTGGTGCCTCACTATTATCCTGGGTACTACTACTCACCTCTACCTTTGAAGTCACTCTGTCCAAGGGAGCATCAGTACTCACAAGCAGCTGTGGCTCACCTTCAGTCTCACTGGTACAGAGTAGCTCCCTCCCTGAAGTAAACTTCTCAACAGTCCTGGCTGCAAGTATTCAGTCTGTCTGGGTCTACCCCAGGCTACCAGACCCACATGCTTGTCTCCTAGCCTCACTGCATGTAACTGCATAAGCAGATGGTACTGCCTCATCCAAATCCTTCCCTATCAGGACATCTGCAGGATGGTAGTTCAGTACCCCTGTTGTCTCAAGTCAACCTACTATTGGCATTTTGTCTTTCCCACTTACTGGCTCCCTCAGCCTTTGTTCCCCACCTTGCCTCTGTGAACCCATGTATGGCACATGGCCCCACTGGTTGCATTCAAAACATTTAACCCTAGCTCCTGGATGTGTACCTCGACTAGTGGCTTCCCCTACTACTGGCAGATTCTGTTGTGGCAGTCTGTGCTGCCCATCATGTGTTCCTTTAGACCCATGAGCAGTACTGGGGGTCCCCTTCCTGTGTAGGGCTGCCCTTCTTACCAGGTATAGGTCTCCTTTCTTCCCCAACTCATCTGAAGTAGCACACTGTCTATCAGCTAACCAAATCCTCATGTCCTCGGGCAAAGTGCTAAGAGCTTGTTCCCTCAACAAAAGGTCTGCCAGCCCTTCAAAAGTGGTGACCTGACATCCACTCAACCACCCATGGAAATAATTGCTCAATTCAGCAACATATTCACAGACACTTTCATCTGCCTTGCTTCTATGCTCATGAAACGTTTTCCTATATGTTTCAGGTGTTAGCTTAAAAAACTCTAATAGACAATTTTTTTACAGCAGTATAATCACAACATGCAACATCAGACATTTTAGATAATACAGTTACAGTGCTACCATGGAGTAAGGGGGTCAGGAACTGTACCCAGAGCCCTTGGTCAACTTCATACTGTTTACATACCCTCTCAAACATATGAATTAAATTATCAAAATTATCTCCCTCTTTAAACTGCGGACAAAATTTACTGACCTTTTGTGCTTCTGGGGTCCAGTTACTCCTTTCCCCATCACCTCCATGACTCTGGCAAAGAGTCAGCATCTCCTTCTCATGCTGCCTCTGCCTCTCTTTTTCCTCAGCTTCTAGGCATAGCAGTTTCCCATTCTCCTCACTTTCTGGATGCCTCAGTCTCTGAGCTGCTTCTAAAGCCACATGCCTGGCCTCCAACTCAAGTCTCTTTGGCTCCAAGGATTTTTAAGTCCATGGCAGAAAGGTTGAGCTGTCCATTCTCCAAGGGTATTATTTCTCCACTGCCAGTCTGATTGTCCTCCTGGTTGCTGTTTTCTGATGCAACTGTAATCAAGGCCGCAATCAGGTCTGCCTTAGTCAGGTTTCCATGCACCAGTCCCCTAGCCTGGCACATCTCTGCCAGTTGGCTCCTTGCCAGCTTTCCATACTCCTCTGCTGACATGCTGCCTGCTCACCCTGACTAACTAAGTTAACAAGAGAAATAAAACAATTGTGATCTGAACTCTTAGTATTCACTGTGTGGCTGCTTTACAGTACAAAAACACCTTCAAAGTTTCCTCTACGCAAGCTACAGGATTCACTCTACCCACACCACTACAAGCCAGTTAGTATTTGCCACCTAATTAATATGTGATGTGGCTATCCCAATGGTGCCAAACCACAAATGTGACACCCGTGCCCTGGCCCAGAAATCAAGGAGCCTCAGTCTTCACCACAGACACCAGAGAGGGCATCTCATATATGAGGAAAGGATAACAAATACACACAGTAAAGTGCAATTTCTCCTAAGAGCACACAAAGATCACAGTCAGTCCAAGGCTGTTCACACCCTTGCTCTCCAGGTCCCCATTAAGACTTTGCACTGGCACATCTATAGGGTCCAGATCCCAGCCAGCTGGAGAAGCTAAAATCTCCAGCACCCTCTCTGTCGATCCAGTGCTTCGCATCCCTGACCAAGTAGCTGACACACACACATTTTGAGATAAGAGTTTATACAACCACACAGACACATCTGGGGAAGTCTTGCACAGGTTCTCCAACTGTGCCTCTTTTCCCAGACTATATGGTAGTACCTTGTCACCACCCAACACATATTTATCAGTTACTCAAAGGTCCTTAAAAGGGTGTCCAATTATTACTGTGCAATATTATTATCCAATTGGTAGTATAACTAAACAGTCAAGGCTTATTAAAATGACTTGGTACAGGATCTTTATATACATGCAATGTACTCTTAGAGCTTAACTTATCTCTACACAAACCAGCCACAGTTAAAAGGTTTTAAAATATTTATTAATAAATAATAAAAACACAAGACAATAATTTCTACTACACAGTGCTAGTTAAGAGTTCAGAGATCACAGAGAAATACTTAAAATAATTCAATAATACAGTTCTGACATCACAGAAAAACAGTTAGTCTAATCTTTCTAGTTCCAAGCTTTTTCTAAAAGAAAACACAAGTCTAAGATATCTTACATAAGAGCAAGACAGTGCTGGTGAGTCAGATGGGCAAGACAAAAATGCTTAATGTCTTCTGATTCTCTCTGTTTAAATTGCTATTTTCAGTCCTGATTCCTATTACATCATTTCACACATTCCTGGGGTTCCCAGGCTGACAGATACTACATTCTTGTTATCTTGCACCTGCAGGAAACTACATCAATAAAATACATTCCGCAAGTAAACTCTAGTAATTATTCCTTAAGTTAAAACAATAGGAAGGATGCTTCACTCCAGACTCATCAACTCCAAATTCTAACTTCAAAGGGACACACATGAAATAATTTTAACTTCAAAGCACAGACAAGAAATGCTTGGCTTAGCTTTCTTTACAGCAGAGGGCAATGTTGTTACATTGTTTTAAGTTCAGCATTTCACAGTATTTTCTTTCAATTAAGAAAACAAGTCTATAATTCAACATTCATATTTACAAATGATAGAATTATCTGCACAATTCTCTCTGGCTAGGCTGGCAGTCTTCATCTATCTTCACCCAGTCTTCACAAACATCTTTTCTAAAAATCCTTGAAGCGAAATGACCAACACTCATCTTTATACAGGGTCACATTTACATAGTTAATGCTAGTATCATAATGTGTCCCAGTGAATTTTAAAAAAAGGTAAAATGTTGTTCAAAAATCCCATAAAGGAATTTATTTCTTGTGGCACCTTGTTCCACAAAATAAAAATGTCATCCAGGTATCCAGGTAATGGAGGTATACCTGCCATTTTTCTTTATATTCTGAGCTGAAAATATTTTTAATATCCCATGCATACATAACTAAACTGGCATAAATGGGGGCACACCTTGCCCCCATTGCTACTCCTAACACCTGTTTAAAAAATTCCCCCTCAAAAGAAAAAGAATTGTTTTCCAAATGATCTGCATCACTTCAGTAATAAAATGTACCATAATATTGTTAAGTGTAGTCAACGACCTGACAGCTTCATAGGTTCATAGGTTGGTACAAGGCTATCGGCCGTAGGGCCTATGTAAGCCTAGTCATAACAATTCACTGGCTATTTCTTCCCACACTATTTACATCCCTGGACCTCTGTCTAGCAGGGTGACTGACATGATCCCCAGGGTGAATTTCCAGTCTCTCATCCAGTCGTCAGGGGTCCTTTTGAAGAGGGCCAAAGAGGCACTTTGCTTAACATGTATGGGCAGTCTATTCCAGAGTCTGGGGAGTCTCTGGGTCAGGAACCTATCTCTCCAGCATGGGATTTCTTTAAGTGTGGCATGTCCAACAGCTCTGGGTTTGACATGGCCTTGTATGTTAAGCAGAGATTACCTCTGAGTAGACAATATGTGACAGAGTATAGCTGGAGTTTTTTTAAGGCAGTCAGCATAGAGCATCTGCTTTAGGCCTGTGATTCTTTTAGTGAGGTATTTCTGCAGCTTTTCCAGTTGTTGCAGATGTCTTGAGAGGTACATACCAAACGGTGCATTGTATTCTATAATGGGTCAAATGAGGGATGAGTACAGTGGGACAATGACCTCCTTTTTTTCTGGCTGAAAAGCCCTTAGTGATGAGGTGTGCCACATAGAAGGATTTCCTGACTGTTGTGGTGATGTGGTTATCAAAGGTGAGACCACTGTCCCCCTGTGTCCCTAAGTCTCTTATCACACTTTTGGTGTTTAGTGTACTGCCACCTATGTGGTAATTCACGGGTACATGTTTTTTCCCAAAGGGGACAACTATACATTTCTTGGCATTGAGCTTGAGCCCATGGCATTAGCACCAAGCATTTGTTTCTGTAAGACCCTTTTGTAGAGTATCCACATCATTTGGGGATTCAATAATGGCTCCCAGTTTGCAGTCATCTGTGAACTTTGTTAGCCAGAGTGCTTTAGTGTTGGCCTGTACTTCAGAGAAGCAGATGCCAAACAAGAGCGGTCCCAGGACTGAACCCTGAGGGACTCCACTTGTCACTTGTCTGGAACTGGATTTGGAGTCGGCTACTTTTACAGTGTGGGTTCTGTCAGTAAGCAAGTTGGCAACCCATCGAGTGACGTAGGGATTAATGCCCAGCTTAGTAAGTCTATCTATGATTCCAGAGTGGGGGATGGTGTCAAAGGCCTTGGCAAGGTCCAGATAGGCTGTGTGGCCCACCTTACCCTCATCCATGACTCTGGAGACTGATTCGAAGAAGTCAATCACAAACCCAAACTGGGTGGGGTCCAGTGTTTGAAGGTTGCCAATGTCTTTGTTTATGAGTTCTATGATAATACATTCCATGGCCTTGCAGATCAGGCTCATCAGACTGATGGGCAGTAGTTCCCAGGATCCAAAGTGGATCCCCCCTTGTGGAGTGGGATAACTGTAGCTGTGACACTTAGGTGAGGTGCCAGTTCATTTTGTAGTTCATGTAATACACAGCCTGAGATGTCATCTGGTCCCATGGACTCTGTATTTTTAGCTTTGGAGAGTGTGTTTTTTACCTATGTGGCCATTATTACCAGAATTTGGCAATCTTCCAGTATTGAGATGGGCCGTTTAGGGGGTGAGAGGGCGATGAAGTTGTAACTGAATTGATCTGCCTGGATATTGGCAATATCCTTGGGATCAGTATATTTAATGCCATTCTGTTGTAGCTCAGAGCAGATCTAGGCATTGCCATTTAGATTCTTGACATAGTTGTAGAATGCCTTGTGGTTGTCTTTGGAATCTTTGGTAATTTTATTTTCATAACTAGCTTTGGAGGATTTTATGAGGGATCTTAGCTTCTTACCAAGGCTGGTAAGGGAGTTTTTTGCATCCTGGAATTTTCTTCTTTTCTGCAACAGTTTCTTCCTTTTGTTGTAAAGTTTGCTTATGGCAGGGGACCACCAGATTGGCTTCCTTTTTTTGGAGGAGAGCATCTTGGTTGTATTTGGGATGGCACGATTCATGCATGAGTGGATGTGCTCATACAGTGCCTTAGTGTAGGATTCAGCAGTCGAACTTTCAGTTCTTGTCTGCATGGGTGTCATGAAGTTTGTCACTCCTGACTTGAATAGCATGAAGTTGGCTTTGGAGAATTATTTTATGGATATTTCCTTACTGGAGGATGGGGGTGGGGTGTAGATGTTAAGGCTGATTAGCTTATGGTCAGACCTGACCAACGAGGGGGTGACCATAGGTGTGGAGCATCGATTTCCCTTGTTGGTAATGACCAGAAAATAAAAGTAAACCTTCCTGGTGAGGAACAGAAGTAAATAAATCTACAACATCAATTGTTGTGACACTACAATCTGCATTGTACCATTCTTGTTTAATTTTGAAAAGAAAATTCCAGGAATTCTTCAAGCAATAATCTATCCAAGTAATACAGCTCTTTATTATTCTATCAGTAAAGCCTCCCAATGAATAGGTGACACTATTCTGTGCAGCCACAATAACTCTGTAGGGTGGTTGTTGAATATTTTTGTGTATTTTCGGTATACCAAAAGCAACAGGTATCAATGGATGATCATTTTTTTAAATAGAGCAAATCCTCTGAAATAGCTCCCTGTAAAAGAGTGTCTTCTAATAATAACTAGATTTTCCTGTATGCTATAAAAAAAAAACAGCTAGATGCTGTCCTACATTTGTTATAATCATGAAAATTGTTAAACTTTTGTCCTATGTAATCCAGTTTGTCAACTAAAACCACTCCCCCACCTTTATCAGGCTTCATAATTCTGAGATTTTCATTGGATCTTAACTCTTTTAACAACAATTGTGCTTGAGAGTTCAAACTGTAATACTTATTCTTAAAGTTGTTCATCAAGTTTAACAAATCTACTGAACATAATCTTTCAAATGATGCAATAGTAGAATGCATAGGAGGGTTAAAACAACTCTTCTTCTTAAATACATTAACACTGTTCAGGTGGGTGAAATAACCCAAGAGTGCAAGATTTATAAAAATATATATTTTAATATATTTATGGAATTTGCTGTGATGATTTTTCTCCCTATTCATTTTAGTGAGTTTTGGCAATAGGCCTTCATATTAAATATTTATTTGTAGTTTTTTTTTTCTTAATTGAATACTAATTAATTTGGTAGTCACATTTTTTATTTCATGTATTTATTCATTCAATCAATTGTTTTAGTTTGTTCTGATGAAGTCCCATTTTCTGTAGGGATGAAAGAGCTTAACTTTTGTATGTTTTCATTTTTTTAGAATTCACTTAATGCTTATTTTGTCAGCTTGCCACACTCCAAGCAATTTATTTTATTTATAAATACATATTAGTCTTGGAATGCCAAAATAACTGTGTACATATATGATACTGGGCAGTAATACAATAAATGGTAACAATAACTTATTTCAAACGTACATACACACACACACACACACACAGACAGACACACACACACACACACACACACACACGCGCGCACAACAATTAAATGTAATCATTGTATTGATGTTATGAGCTTCCCAGTAATTCCTGGAACAACAGCTACCCCATAGAAATAAATCAGTATCACATTTATTTTATAGAGTAATCCATTCAACATCTGATCTATTATAATGAAATTAACTATTTCACATTTGCAAGATGCAGAATTATTAGACAAGCATTACCCAGTGTTCAATTACTGATAGACAGCAAGCATTATTTCAGCTGTATTATATATAATAAAAGCATTCGCAGACAAAGAAATCCTTAGTAAGATTGTATATATTTCAACCATCCATTTGATCTAGTTCTCTGCAATCTCCTGTACATTATCAAAACAAAAAAAAACTCTAAGCACACACTCTAAGGAACTAAACTTTCACTCTAGCAGGAACAGGTCCTGGTGATGAGACAGATATATTTCTCAAAGAATCCCTCTTTTATGGAATCAGATATCCTTAGATGTAAAGCAAAGTAGCTCCCTGTTCCTGTTATGTGCAGAATGGATGAAAGTATGAGAAATAATTATATAATTAATGAAAGCTACATAACTGACATAATGGCAGATCTTTGTAGATATTTACAACTCCTCCACCTCTAGGCCCAAGACTGACAGCTCTCAGTTAACTTTGTACCTAAACACTTTCCAAGGGTATCAAAGCCTCTTACCCTTAATATATGTCAAAGCCTGGAAGCCAGAACATATCATACAAAAATGCATATTGGAGATTCAAAACAATCACTATCAAGTCTTCTAGTAAAATCTATAATGATATGAAGGAAGAGATACAGTGATGGAGTTGCAAGTCCTAATCCTGATCTGTCATTGTGGTAAATATATAAACTTCATATCTGATGGAGGGAGCTGCAACTCCTTAACATATAGTGTAGAGTTCCAAGCTGTAACCCGTGCATGGTTTTTAATTATAGAATACCCTAACAATGGTAGCTTTAATGGCTGCCCTAGTCATAGTGGAACTATCCAGCTTATAATGTTTTGCAATGGTGTTCAGTAATGCCTAAGCTGCTGCTGCCGCACAAATGCCATCAGCTGAGGCATTTCAAAAGAAAGTCAGCTAGGAGACTATATATTTGGTTCACATGTAAGTATTACGCTAATTGCATTTGTCAGCCATTTCAAGCCTAGTCAATTTCTATTTCAAAGGTGAGAATCAAACCCTGTACTTTGTGTCTGTTAGGTAAACACATGAACCCCCAATCCCTAACAGGCAGCTTCTTTTTTAATTATATCACAGTTGTTTTAATAAACTCATAGGCAATTACTAGGTTAATGCCCCAGGGATCTTTTAAAGTCTAGCCATATTTCCCAAAAGTCAGACTCAAATCCTGTACCCTGTTTCTGTAAGGTAAACACCCTAATCATTATGCCAATGCCTGACCATTGTTGAAAGGAAATGAGGGAATTCAGGGTTAGCATTTGCCATAATTCTTATAACAAATATACTGCGACAGCCAGCAGGCAATGGTAACCACAACAACTTTAGGCAACAACTTTTCATTACATTACATTATGGGCAGGGTTCTCAGGGCATGTGCTGCACAGCTGCCATCGGTACTCACAGACATTTTCAATACATCACTGCAATTAGCCATCATACCGAGATGCTTTAAGAACACAACTATCATTCCCTTACCCAAGAAGCTACAACCAGCAAGTATGAATGATTATTGCCCAGTTGCTCTAACACTGACAGTAATGAAGTGCTTTGAGCAGCTGATCAAGGACCACATCTTAGCAAGCATGCCTGCAAACTAGATAGATTGCAGTTTGCCTATAGGTCAAACCGCTGTACAGCAGATGCTATCTCTTTAGCACCCCAAAAGGCATGTGTGGAAAATAATGGCTCTAAAAGTAAAACTCTGAACACCGGTGTACCACAGGGCTGTGTCCTGAGTCCTCTACTATTCATCCTGCTTACACATGACTGTGTAGCCAGATACGAATCCAACAGAATTATCAAGTTTGCAGATGACACAACAGTCCTAGGTCTTGTCAGGAATGGCATGGAAACAGCGTATGGGAGTGAAGTGGAACATCTGCTACACAGAAAGCAAGACCAAGGAACTGATTGTGGACTTTAGGAGGTCTCAGGGAAAACACCAACATCTGGAGATCAAACGAGTAGCAGTAGAAAGAGTCAAGAGCACCATGTCCCTGGGTATACATATATCAGAGGACCTGTCCTGGTTGGTGCACACTAACACACTGTCAAAAAAGCACTGCAGTGTTTTCACTTCCTACAGAAACTGAGGAAAGCAAACCTATCACAGTCCATCCTCCAAGCCTTCTGTAGTGGAACCATTGAGAGTGTACTGACAAACAATATCATTCTATGGTACGGGAACTGTAATGCTTTAGATCACAAGGCTCTCCAGAGAGTAGTAACAGCAGTGGAATGAATCATCGGCTCTCCACTGGCATCCTTGGATGACTTAAACAAATCTTGATGCATTGGAAGAGCTAGAAAGATGCAAAACTTGAAAAACAGTAGACTCATAAACAAGTTAGCTAAAAATAACACCACTGAAGCATCAGTATCCTTTGGTTTATTGAAGCGCTTTCGTTCAAATGTTATTCAGAACATCAGAATAAAAAGGCTTTTACTACAAAGCATTGTTTAAAATATTTCAAACACATCATGTGATGCCTTTCTAACCTATGGCAAAACACTATTCATTATAGCTCTCATTCTGCCATTATCAGACTTAACCCTTCATGTTCTGTGTCCTACTACAATTAGGTTCTAGTTCTTAAAAGATGGTTGAAAGTTTAAAACATTTAAAACATAATAATAGTGACAGACAATCCAACAGCATATACTCTTGTTAAAATATTTGCATACATTTGATGTTTGAGTCTATTTAGCTTAATAGACTCTTAAGTTTCAGTAAACAAGTGATTGAACAAGCCTTGTTCAAACCTGGATATGTGAACGCATTCAATTTAACTTGTCATGTAAGTTCCAATTTCTCCAATAACAAGATGTATGGACCTCCTCTGTTGTCAGGTTCCACTTGATCAATGACTTTGAATTTAAAGCTGTGGTTCTCAAATTCTGCTATATGCTTGTCTAAGGCATTTTCTATTCTAGCCTAACTAATACTGTAAATGTGTTAGTATAACCACTCTTTAAGTTTTCTGTAGGTCTTCCCGACATAAAAAGCTGGGCATTGTTGGCATTGGGCTAGGTACACTACTAGTTTAGAATTACAGTTAAGTTTCTTATTTATACTGTATTTTTTGTGCCTAACTGTAAACATTTGTCCCACATCTATGTGTTTGCTATAGGGACAACACTCACATCTAAATATCCCTAGGTGTCTAGTCTTAGCACCTTTTGTGTACTCTAGTAGTCTTTTTAGATTATATCCTCTTTTGAAAATCACCTTGAGTTTTCACCAATTTTTGTTCGAAATTGTGCTTCCCCCACTATAAGACTCCAATTTTTAAGGGTTATGTCTCTAACGCTGTATGTGTCCATACTGAATGGTGTAATGAAACTAACAATATACTTGTTATTTACAGTGTTACTTTCCGTTCTAACACTCCTCTCCTGGGGTTCATCCACAACTAATCATGATGGTATTTGAATTAGTTCACTATTGAGGAGCGGTTTATATACTCCTCTGTTTCTCTTAGTCTTAACCTCTTCCAGTATATCTAGTAATAAAGAGACGGTGTAGCCTCTTCTGATAAACATTTTTCTTAATACTTCACATTCTAGCAAAAAATCTTTCTCCAAGGTAACCATCCTTGCCGCTCTCACTAATTGTCCCTTAAAAACAGATGTTTTCTGATGGTATGGATGGGAACTGGAATAAAGTATTAATGTTTTAGAGTAAGTTGCTTTCCCATGAAATTTTGCTGTGTGCTTTTTAAAATTCCTATGTTTTTCCAATTCAATATCTAAATAGGCCATTTTGTCTACATGGAAATTGTATGTAAATTGGAGAAAGGAGTAGTACTGTTAAAGTAGTTAACTAATTCTACAGCTGTAGTTTTGTCTCCTTTAATAATAAGAAAAATGTCATCCAAAAACTGTGTGTAGAAAAAATATTTGGTTATGTATTTGCCTATTCTTGCTGATAAATTCTAGTTCCCAGTGTGCCATGACCAAGTCTGTGAAACTTGCTCCACATGGTGAAGCCATGGTCACCCTTATTTTCTGTAGGTAATACTCCTCTTCAAAAATAATGTAATTGTTTGCTAATATTATGTCCAAGAGCTCTTCCACTAAGTGTATTTCAGCATGGGGTGCACCCCTTAGTCTCATCATCCTTGAAACCCACTCTTTTCCTTCTAAATGTGGAATTGAGGTATATTGGACCTTAACATCTACTGTAAGGAAGTTGCAACTATCTTCAAAAGTTAAATCATTTAATCTTTTCAGGAAGGTCCACGAGCCCTTGTAAATTTGGGTTTCCTGGCTAATATATCTTTTTAAAATAGAATCCACAAATTTAGCACAGGGATAAGTTATAGAATTCCTTGCATTTACCAAGGGTCTCATGGATGGATTGTCCACATTTCTGTGGACTTTGAGGATGCTGAACAAGGTAGGGATCCTTAGTGCTGGCATACTGAAGTAATTGTACAACAGTACATTATTTTTTGCCTCTATAAATAAATTGTTTATATACGACTTGATACACCTATATGCCATATTAAATTTGTTAAGTGATACTTTTGTATAAGTTTCAGTCAGGAGAAGTTGTTCTATCCTATTCTTATAATCAATCATGTCCATCAGGACTAACCCGCCCTCCCTTGTCAGGTTTCATTACCCTCATGTGTGAATTCCATATTTCAGTCAAAGCTGCCCTTTCGGTCTTGCTAATATTTGGAGTGTTGTACCTGCTTTGTCTTCTGTTGTTTTGGTAGCATTTATCTAAATTCCTGAAATCCAATTCACATATATGCTCAAAAGTGGCGATGAGTGGGTGTATTGGAGAGTTATATGTGCTAGATGTTTTAAATTCATCATTATTACAATCATTAACTCCCAACAATGTTGCTAAATTTAATTTCCTTGTAAACATGTTAAGGTCTAGAATAGTACTGGCTAAATTAAATTTCATGAAGATACAAATGTAAAGCCCTTCGCTAAAAGTTCAACAAGTTGGAAGTTCACCTCATATGAGGAATAACTATAAATTTTGATGTCTTGCCCTTCATTTACAATTATTGTGTAGTTCTTTTCCATGTTTGACAGTACCTGGGTTTGGGGGGGTGATTACCTCATCCATTTGTTCTTCTTCCATGGGTTGGTGTTCCTCCCCTGTTGGTTCTGATACCTCTGTGTGCCATTCATTGGCCTGAGGTTGTAAAAATTTCCTCTTTGTGAATTGTTCCCAATCTATTGGCGTCATCATTATGGAAAGACTGGTTGGTGTCATTGAACACCATTCCTACATCCATTTCTTATGTATTGTTCTCATTGTGATTCCTTCTTGGTAGCATCACTTCCAGCCAAGTGTTACTGCTGGTATTTCCTTGATTTAGTGGGTGCGTGTTCGCTCAGCCAGTGGGGTTCCATGTTTGTGAAGAGGGTGGTTTAGGACAGGCTGTCCTTTTATTGTAGTCACCACAATCTCTTATCACCTTTTTATTTTTAGTTATTTTTGTTTTATTAATGTACTGGTCTATGCTGTTGACTACTCTATCATATTCAAAGCAGTAGCGGTTAAAGTCCAAGTCACTTTTTATAGAATTGTTCAGTTCCGTTACCTCTCATGTTAAGACATCCACAGTTAATTGATAATGCTTGGACATTAGATTGAGTAATTCAAGCCCTTGCTTGTTAAAAGTTCGATCAACTCTTTGTGAAAAGTTGATCCAGCTACCAACCTCATAGGGTATTGGTGGTGATGTAACCCTTTAGGTACTAGCTCACCGGCTACCAACCTCATAGGGTATTGGTGGTGATGTAATCCTTTAGGTACTAGCTCACCTCATATACATTCGCTGAAGTAAACTATCTCCAGTTGTAACTTTTTTAAATTTTAGTAGTTTATAATCCAAGGTCTTTAATTTCTCAACTATGTTGTTTAGGTTCCCTCCAGCCGGTTGCTCCTGTCCTGAAGAGTCAGGTTGTATGCCCAAATTTATTGGTTTGTTCAGCCATGCATTCAAGTTTGGAGCCCCAATAAGCCCCAAAGGAACCTCTGTAACTATGGGATACTGGTGCATTAACTGCCATTCCAGTACTCTGTTCTCTGTCATGTATTATTGCATTGTTAGCTTCCTGGTTAGGTTGGAAGCCAGAATTGGTAATGTTACTTGTAGGACTTTTCCCTGGTCCTACTCTATTCGAATCTAAGTTATACGATGTATTGTTTCCTTGTCTCTGTTCGATGTTTGGGATCAGTGTGTCCAATCTAGCTGCAAGGTCTTCAACTTGTTGAGTAAGGATTCCTACCAGGGCAGTCAGGTTATCGGTGTCTTCACTAGGTCTTTGAGAAGTCATCATGAACAAAGTATTAGGACTGCTGATGTCCTCAGTTGCCATACACAATCCAACAGATACAAAACTCAAAAAACAGTAGACTCCCAAACAAGTTAGCTAAAAATGGCACCACTGAAGTGTCAGTATCCACTGGTTTATTGAAGCATTTTTCATTCAAATGTCATTCAGAACTTCATCAGAATAAAAAGGTTTTTACTACAAAGTATCATTTAAAAAATTTCAAACACATCATGTGATGTCTTTCTAACCTATTGCAAAACATTACGCATTATAACTCTCATTCTGACATTATCAAACTTAACCCTTCATGTTCTGTGTCCTAGTACAATTAGTTTCTAGTTCATAAAAGATGGTCAACAGTTTAAAACATTTAAAATATAATAATAGTGACAGACAATCCAACAACATATACTCTTGTTAAAAATATTTGCATATATTTGATGCTTGAGTCTATTTATCTTAGTAGACTCTTAAATTTCAGTAAACAAGCAAGGCCTTCGACACCATCCCCCACTCTGGAATCATAGATAAACTTACTAAGCTGGGCATTAATCTCTATGTCACTCAATGGGTTGCCAACTGGCTTACTGAGAAAACTCAGACTGTAATAGTAGCCGACTTCAAATCCACCTCCAGACAATTGACAAGTGAAGTACCTTAGGGTTCAGTCCTAGGACCGCTCTTGTTCGGCATCTACTTCTCTGAAGTACAGGCCAACACTAAGGGACTCTGGCTAACAAAGTTCACAGATGACTGCAAACTGGGAGCCATTACTGATTCCCCAGATGATATGGATATTCTACAAAAAGGCCTTACAGAAACAGATGCTTGGTGCAAAAGCCATGGGCTCAAGCTCAATGCCTAGAAATGTATAGTTATCTCCTTTGGGAAAAAACATGTACCCGTGAATTGCCACATAGGTGGCAGTACACTAAACATCGAAATTGTGATAAGAGACTTAGGGACACAGGTGGACAGTGGTCTCATCTTCGATAACCACATTGCCACAACAGTCAGGAAATCATTCTATGTGGCACACCTCATCACTAAGGGCTTTTCACCCAGAAAAAAGGAGGTCATTGTCCCACTGTACTCATCCCTCATTAGACCCATTATAGAATACAACTCCCCATTTGGTATGTACCTCTCAAGACATCTGCAACAACTGAAAAGATCACAGAAATACCTCACTAAAAGAATTACAGGCCAAAAGCAAATGCCCTATGCTGACCATCTAAAAAAAACTCCACCTATACTCTGTTGCATATTGTCTACTCAGAGGCGATCTCTGCTTAACATACAAGGCTATATCAAACCCAGAGCTGTTGGACATGCTGCACTTAAAGAAATCCCAAGCCCTCAGAGACACACGCTCCAGGGATCTAAACCTTGTCATCACAATGAACAAAACATGCTGGAAGGATAGGTTCCTGACCCAGAGACTCCCCAGACTCTGGAATAGACTGCCCATACATGTCAAGCAGAGCACCTCTTTGGTCCTCTTCAAAAGGAACCTTGATGATTGGATGGGAGATAGGAAATTCACCCCGGGGATCACGTCAGTCACCCTGCTAGACAGGGGTCCAGGTTAGTAAATACTGTGGAAAGAAATAGCCAGGGAATTGTTATGGCTAGGCTTGTATAGGCCCTATGGCAGATAGCCTACTACTAACCTATGAACCTATACCTTGCCATGTAAGTTCCAGTTTCTCCAATAACAAGGTGTATGGACCTCCTCTGTTGTTAGGTACCACTTGGTCAATGCCTTTGAATTTAAAGCTGTGGTTCTCAAATTCTGCTATATGCTTCACTAAGATATTTTCTATTCTAGCTTTACTAATACTGTAAATGTGTTTGTATAACCGCTCTTTAAGTTTCCTGTCAGTCCTCCCGACATAAAAAGCTGGACATTGTTGGGACTGGGCTAGGTACACTACTAGTTTAGAATTACAGTTAAGTTTCTTATTTATACTGTATTTTTTGTGCCTAACTGTAAATATTTGTCCCACATCTATGTGTTTGCAGTAGGGGACTGCACTCACATCTAAACATGCCTAGGTGTCTAGTCTTAGCACCTTTCTTGTACTCTAGTAGGCTTTTTAGATTATATCCTCTTTTGAAAATATATTAAACAGTATAAAAACAGAAAATTGCCACAAAGCTACAACACAGAGTATGTATAAAATTTGATCTATTTAAAAGTCGCATATAATATATATCCAAAGTTTGACATTGCTTACGGTAAACTCAGATTGTTATGATAGTTTTAGGATAGTATTTCTTAGCAGTTCATCTGATACTGTAGAAGGGCCTTGCAGAGTTTCACCCCTTACACATTTAATCAATAGTTGATGCATCAAACCCAATGCTTTGAAGCCTACTTCATTGAATGCAAGACTGTAGACACACTACATAGGCACAAACATGCATAAATACATAGCTACATAAAAGCAATCTTAGAACAACAAAAACATTCTTATTCAGTCAACAAAAAGAAAACATTACCATACAGTGAAAGATATTTGTAAGGCAAAAGCAAAAATAAAATCACAACTTTTTCCACACTGCACCCCAACATACCCCTGCAACATTAAATATAATTTGAGATTACACAACAATGAAGAAAAGAACAAAACACATATCCCTCTCTATCCCACTATTTATTTAACATGACTCATTTTGATGAAGCAGTCATTTTATTAAACTAATCAAGTCAGTACTTTGATAAAAGGAGCATTCAACAAAAGTGTATGGCCCCAGTAAGAAGTTGGATACAATTTAAAGACTGGAAAGCTCAAATGTGACTAAGAAGTTGGAAATTGGGGTAGCATAATTGAATAGCATTACTGAGACAGGCACATTATATTTCTGAGCCAGATGTGACTTCATCTTTTTCTTAAAAAGTGTGAGATTGTCTAAAGCTGTACTTTGATTAGGTAGACTGTTCTAAGAGATAGGAAGAACTTGAATAAAAGTGTTTTCACACATGGCTAATGAGAAATTGGACCTATTTAGTTTAATGGTAGTATTGTTTCAGAAAGGGTAAATAGCTCTGTTTGCTATTAGCATGTTTGCCAGTAGTAGGTAGTACTTGTATTTTAAGTATCTTAAAGGTAATTGTATCGTGGAGGTGACTGAACATGTAACCACAAGAAAATCAGCCCCGGCATAAAATAATGCCAATCCAATAAAACTTACTGGAACAGGCTACTGGATGGAAATAATTTTAATAGAAAAACACACAAGTATTAAGCGCTTTCATCTCCACAAAAGCGAGACTTCTTCAGAATACATAGTTACAGTAAATCTTCTTCTTCTTCTTTCGACTGCTCCCATTAGGGGTCACCACAGCAGATCAACTGTTTCCATTTCTTCCTGTCCTCTGCATCTTGCTCTGTCACACAAACCACCTGCATGTCCTCTCTCACCACATCCATAAACCTTATCTTAGGCCTTCCTCTTTTCCTGTTACCTGGAAGCTTCATCCTTAGCATCTTTTTCCCAATATACTCTTCATCCCTCCTCAGCACATGTCCAAACCAACGTAATCTTGCCTCTCTGGTTTTGTCTCCAAACCTTCCAAATTGGGCTGACCCTCTAATATACTTATTCCTAATCCTGTCCATCCTCGTCACACCCAGTGCAAATCTTAACATCTTCAGCTCTGCCACGTCAAGCTCTGACTCCTGCCTTTTTGTCAAAGCCACTGTCTCCAACCCATATAACATAGCTGGTCTCACTACCCTCTTGTACACCTTCCCTTTCACTCTTACTGGTACTCGTCTGTCACAAATCAATCCCGACACTCATCTCCACCCACTCCATCCTGCCTGTAGTCTCTTCTTCAGCTCTTTTCCACACTCACTATTACTCTGAACTGTTGATCCTAAGTACTGAAACTCATTCACCTTCGCCACCTCTACTCCCTGCATCCTCACCATTCCTCTATCCTCCCTCTCATTCACACACATATATTCTTAGTCCTGCTGACCTTCATTCCTCTTCACTCTAGAGCATATCTCCACCTCTCCAGGGTCTCCTGCACCTGTTCCCTGCTCTTACTACAAATCACAATGTCATCTGCAAACATCATAGTCCACGGAGACTCCTGTCTGATCTTGTCTGTCAACCTGTCCATCACCATTGCAAATAAGAAAGGGCTCAGAGCTGATCCTTGATGTAATCCCACCTCCACCAGTCAATGACCTTGTATAAATATCTTGCCAAACAATGCAATTGGTTAGCAATACAAATCACCTGTCCACTTTTTTTTTTTCAAAACAGGTTTATTGTTTTAACATACAAGAGAAATATCATAACAATTTTATACAAGTAATTAAAAATAGATATGATTATAACATTCAACAAAACAACTAAAGTATTTACAAAGACATCCACTACAATCAGATCAATTAATTAAACTAAAATACCATGCTATTGAAATTAGGATTTTTTTAACAAATTTTGTAAATTATCCCATACAATATAATAAGATGTTTTTCTAGTTGTTCTTGACCTAATTGTGTTTATTTCCATATGGCACACTATATTCATAACATTTTAAATTCATTGAACGAAGGAGGTGTATCTGAGATCCAATTTCTGGTTATTATTTTCCTAGCCACTGCTAGAATAGACCATAACAAGGGAAGCTTAACCTTTTAACACTTTGAGGTACAGGTGTGTTGAATAATATAAGAGATTTAGAAATAATGAAATTATCTGTAAAAGAGCCTGCAAAATTCATTAATTGACTTCCAGTATTCTTTCAATTTTATACAGTCATAAAACATATGAGCCCAGTCAGCATTAATTTCTACATTACATCTCTTACATAGATTCTTTATTATTTATTTTATTCATCATCAAAGGTGTATAAAAAGATCTATGTAAAAATTTCCATGTATAAAGTCTCCAGACAATGGAAGACGTAGTTCTATATGCAGATTCCAATATATATTGTTTATCTTGTTGATTTGGTGGGTCCCCATTAATAGAAGTGAAATAATTCCAGTATGTATCTACACTGTAAAAAGTTTCTTGTCTGATAATTTTATGTATGTATGAAAGTTTACCTTTATCAGAAACTTTATGTTGTAAATTTAATATCAAGTAATCAATCAGTGTTGGAATAGATTCTTTAACTGTTATAGACATTAGATCTATTTTATTAATGAGATGTTGTCTAAAGGTCTGAACCTCTAACCAGCAAGTTTCTCTTAGATCAAATTCTTGTTTTAAGAAATCTAGATTTTTAACTTTATTATCAGATATCAACTGATACCAGTACTTTAGATCATTATCTATAGCTAAATGAGTTCCTTCAGAAGTAGATGACAAAAGCATACCCTGAGTATACATTATAGGGAATATAATAAAATTCCATTCCCTTTACTTAGGGTGTATGAATATAAAGTTACGATAGCTAATAATAATATTTAACGGGTAACAAACCATATGTTTAGGTGTAATAGGTGAAGTACAAAATTCCTTTAGTAACCATAACATGGAGTTATTTACAATCATATTTTTTATGTGTTAAGGAGATTTTCATGAAGTGCATACTAATTAGCTCCCAATAATCTTTCCATTTTGCAACATATGACTGATCTATTAATAAAGTAATAACTTTTACAATAGAAGAGATAGTATATAAATTAAAGTCTGGAAAATAAAGACCCCCTTGAGACCAGCTATTAGTATGTTTCTTTAATGCAATCCTAGGTCTATTAGGTGCCCATAGGAAATTTAACATTGGTGTATTCAGTTTCTTGATAATTATTTTTGTAGGTGGAAGTATCATTGATTGTATTAAGTATAAAATTTTGGGGAATATTATCATTTTAATAATTGTAAGTCTCTCCTCCATAGTAAAAAACATATTATTCCAGGTATTAAAAAGATTTTGTATATTAAGAAAACAGGTATTATAATTATTATATATAATAGATTTAATATCTTTAGATAGTATTATACCTAAATAAGTTATCTGACCTGAATTGGGTACATATTTAGTAAAATCACTAATGAGAATATTTTTTTGTGTATATATAGGTAGTATTTTAGGTTTTTCTTCATTGAATATTAAACCAGAAATACTTTTAAAATTCATCATTTTATCAAATAGAGACTGCATAGAAGAATTAGATCCTGCTGATGTAATTAGAACATCATCTGCAAAAAGTTGAATTTTGGATGTTGTATTTTCATCTATTTCAAAACCCTCTATGCCAGTACTGTTTCTGATCAAATTAGCCCAAGGCTCCATTACTAAAGTGAATAATAGTGGAGAAAGTGGACATCCTTGTTTTGTACCTTTAAAATGGGTATTTTTGTGAAACATATGTTCCTACCTTAATATAAGCCAATGTTCCTTTGTATAAATGCTCAATTAGATTTACAAATGCATCTGAGAAGTTTGTGCACTTCAGTAAGGTAAACAGATAGTCCCAACTTACTGAATCAAATGCTGAACTTATATCAAGACTAATAAGTGTTAAATGTTTCTTTTTCCTATTTGCAAAATCAATTAATGTTAAAGTTCTTCTTATATTATCAAAAGTATTTCTATTTACAATGAAGCCTGTCTGATCTATATCTATAATGCCGGGATGATTGTCTTCAATCTATCAGCAAAAATACTCATAAACATTTTATAATCAACATTAAGTAATGAGATGGGCCGATATGAAGTACATCTAGTTGGATCTTTATTAGGTTTTAAAATTGGCAAAATAAATGTATATTGCCAAGATGGGGGGTTATTAACTCAGTTTGGGCCAAAATAAAAACCTTATGTATTAATGAATATGTACTTTTAGAAAGGATTTTATATATCTCTGGTATAATACCATCATTACCCGGTGCTTTGTTTGATTTAAGCTTATTTATTTGTGTAATAACCTCTGTATATGAAATACTTTTGTCCAATAGTTTAATCTGTTGTTTATTGCTTTTATTCATGTTTGTGGTTATAAACTCCTTTATTTTATCTTTAGGTTCAATGTTAATGTTATTATGGTTAATTTTGTGAAAGTGATTTCTAAATTCATCTAGTATTTCTGGTATACTAGAAACATTCTTCTTTTCCTTAGAGAAAAGATTTATTTGATATGGTTTTGTTTATTCAACCTTTTGTTTTATTTTTAAGTCTATGTAAGTATTTGGGGCTTATTGAATAAGACAAAAACTTGTATTTCTCTAAAGTTATTTTAACTTTATGAGTTAAAATTTCTTTGTATTTCTCATTTAGTTTGTTTATTTCTTCAATAACTTTCTTGTCCATAATATTTTCTTTATTATTATGTTTACAAGAGTCTAATTTACTTTGAATATCTAACAATTCCTTATCCCAAGATTTCCTTTTATTATTATACCATCTGATACTTTGTCCATATATATATGATTTTAAGGCATCCCAAACATAGACAAGGGAGACTTCAGGAGTATTATTTATGTCTAAAAAATGTTTTACTTCTGAAAGTATATATTCTTTATAGTCTTTTAGTTGAGTTAAGTATGCTGGTATCCTTTTGATCTTAACATTATGAGTATTTTTTATCATGAATTCAAAAACAATTGAATTATGATCAGATATAGGACATGAAATGATTTTGGAATTAATTAAATCTGTTACCATCTGGTTAGAAATAAAGACCCTATCTATTTTTGAATAAGTTTTGTATCTGTTAGAAAAAAGGTGTATGGTAATGATTTTGAATCTATCTGATTATTAATATCATTCAAATGATAAGAATTAGCAAAATCATTTAAATGTTTTGCATTAGATGTAATTCTTCTTTTTCCTATAGTGGTAGTATCACTTTCATGTAGTATACAATTAAAGTCACCAGCTAAAATAATATCTCCTATAGAGAATGATAAGATCTTATCAAGATGATGTTTCACTGTATTAATACCAATTCCAGGTATCCAATATACATTAATTAAAGTGTAAGTCTTCCCATTAATTTGTATTGTAACCATACAAAACATTCCTTTGTCATCCTGATAAGACTTAATGGTTTTAGGAATGGGCATACTTTTATTCCATAAAATAGCCACTCCTCTTTTTTTCTGAGTGTGCTCTGAACTAACCAATACTGTATATTTGTTTGTGGCTAGTTTATCAATATCTTTTTCAAGAGATGGGTTTCTTGCAGGAAGACTAAGTTGGCCTTATGTAAATTAATGTATCTTATTAGGCTTGCCCTTTTACACAAATTATTCAATCCATTAATGTTTAAAGAAATTCCTTTTAAAGATGTCATTTGGCATTTTTAAAACTTAAGAATCTTATGATCAAAATAACAAATAACAACATAAGTAATGTTACATCTCCTCCTTTAGGTGTACCTTTAAATATAGCTGTATTTATTGAATCTCTTATGGGATTTTGTATAGGATTCAATTTTGTTTGTAGTGACAATGAGTGTACAAAATATATTGTGGATGTCAAAACTATATACATATAACAATGAGCAAGTGAAAATAATGTAAGGATTAAACCTTGCATCCAGCCTGAGTTAAAACTCCAACTTAGAGTAGTATTTACCACTCAAGTTAACCCCTACCCTAAGCAGCAGTACCTCAGCTACCACCTTATCAATTTAATACTGGTTATATTTAACTTAAATTAACAGCTTTCAATTCAATTATCTAGCAAGACAAGACTACACATTTGATAAAACAGCATCATATAAACTAAAATAAACTTTTTTTTTTTTTAAACTATTCATACTACTATATACATCTATGTAATATAATACACTTGTATTCAAATAGCATTCAAATAATCTTGATATTAGGAACCAAGAGGAGAGAGAGAAATAAAAGATGTGAAAGAGGGAGAGAGAGTGAAAGAAAGAGAGAGAGAGAAAAAAAAAAGGAAGGCATATTTACATATTCATTTATTCAAAGTATGTAAAAATAAGTTCTAACATTCATTTAAATCAAAAACTTTGGCTAATATGGTTCAGACATTACATATATTAAGATGCATCTATTTTCTGTCCTGTAAATGCAGTCAACAGCTTCCAAAAAAAAAACCTTGAATTGCTTGTATATGAGCATTTTACTCATACTCATTATTGTCAATAGAATAAAATATTATATTTATAGAAATTGTTATAAATCATACTGCATAGTTATGCAAATTCTCAGAAACACTTGCATTATTGTAAAAAAGCCATCTGTATTTTGTATGTCTATACTACTGCTTTAAAATATATCACATGACAATTTCTTCCAGAATAGAGTTATAAAGTTATTTATGCTTGTCAATCAGATGAATTAAATGAGTTATAGTAATGTATATGTTTGGAACATAAGTTTTTAACACAGATTAGTATGCTGCAGTCAAGTAGATTTTCAAAAACACTCGAATAAATGTTTCATTTTCTATGCCTTCTAAAATAAGACATTTACTTACTACAAGAAACTGCATCATTTAAAATCATTATAACTGACATATTTTATGAATTATAACATAGATATTTAAGTAATTATATAAAATAACTCACATTTAAATGTTAAAGAGTTCATTTTCCTTCACATAATCGCATTTGCATCAGTTCTACTTCCTGGTAGAGTGTTCTTCCTGAATCTGTGATGTGTCAGTGTGATATCTGGGTCAAAGGTCAAATTGACTGCTTTCAGCTTCTCTGTAAGAATTCTGAGAGTTGAAGCTTTTAAAACAACTCAAGGACACTGTTTATGAGGTAGCCCACATCCCAGATTGTCTCCCTTAACATTTTGGTGGGAAACTTGTTAAAAACTAGTGACAAACATTCATTTAGCAGTGTAAATGCATCTAAACATGACAAAACCTTCGCAATGTATTTTACAGGTTATTACAGCCTCTATGTAAGTGAAATTAAGCCCAAAGTTATTAATAAGTAATAAAACTCAACATTTTTGTCCCAACTCAATTTTTATGCAAATCTTATTATTTACTGTGTCTATATGATCAAAAGCATTTCTATATATTAATATGAAAAAAATAAAGAGAAAGAATAAAGAAAAGAAAAGAGAGTAGAAAATAAAAGAGTGTAAAGCAGAAATAAAAAAAAATGTAAGAGAAAGCTATAAGAAGTATATACAATGGAATATTACTTACTGTTTATATTAATAGAGTTAAAAATAAAACATATTATTTACTATTATTTAGTTCTAATTATTATTAGTTAAAGCATGACAGATTATTTACAAACAAGCATAAGCAGTATAATCAAGAAAGTATAATTAGGAATAGCATTTGAAGAACATATAAACTTTTTACAAGGAATAAATATGTTATTATTCCATTTATCATATTTTCATTACTCTTCTCTCCTGCACTCGCCCACCCTTTACCCACTACATAATCTAAATAGAATGTCATTGTTTAAACAAAGAAAAGAAGAAAAGGAGAAAAAAAAAGAAAAAAAAATGTATCAAATTACTGACCTTACTTCTGTTTTTCAGAAAGAGAAACAAATTGAATAATAGCTTGTTATTAGTTCCTCAGATATTTTGACTGGTTATGAAACAAAACATTTCTTTGCACACAGAGAATAATTTTGATTAAATCTTTTTCAGAATATTTGTGGCTTTCTGGAAATGGAGAAACTATATTTAAAAAGATTAGTAATGAAGTAAAATGATGAGAGAAAAAAAAAAAAACATAGAACAAATCATTTGTTTTTTAGTCTCTTCTTCTTCTCTGAAGTCTTCCACAAAGTTTCAGTTGCCAGTCTCTTTAATGAAGGACTAGTCCATTCCATTTCCTCTATTTTATCCAAAATCTTATTTTTTTTGATAAACAGTAAGGCAGAGTCTAAGTCATCAAAAATTTTAGGACCATCAGGAAGGAAGATTTTTAGCTTGGCAGGAAACAGAAGGTATGTTTTAAACTGTGCTTTTTAAGCTCCCTTATTAGTGGCAGAAAACTTTTCTTTTAGCTATTACCAAGGAAGAATAGTCATTGTCAAAATGCACAGTTGTCTCATTAATCTTAACAGGAGCTTTAGCCCAAGCAGATTTAAGAACCATCTCTTTATCAAAAGATGATAGAAATCTAACTATAACTGATCTAGGATAGTATTTGTTAGAGTTAGTATTAGCTATAGATCTATGTGCTCTTTCGATACCAAAAGAGAATGCTTCTGGTAAGTCTAAAGTTTTAGGGAGCCATGTTGTTAAAAAAGAAATAATATTGTTACCTTCAATATTTTTTGGCAGTCCAAAAATCCTAATGTTATTGCACCTAGATCTATTTTCCAGGTCATCCAGCTTTGTTTGTAAATGTGTATTTTGTTTCAGCAGAAACTAAATGTTGATTTCCTCTTCTTGGATTCTATTCTCCATGTCATTCACAGCTTCTTCTATGCCTGTCATCTGGATCTTCTGTTGTTGCAGGTCTATATGTAACAAGTCTATTTGTTTTGTAGTTTTTTTCTATGAAGGTATCAATTTTAGTATCCATTTTATCCATCTTAGCAGTAAGTTGCTGGATTATAGTTATCAGAGACTGAAGTTCTTTCTTGATGCTGGAGTCTTGAGAATTTGTCTTACTGGAACTCATTTCAGACTGATAAACTGACAGGAAAATTTCCAAAGTGATTTCTGACAGGAATATTGTTAAAATTTCCTTTCTTTTTTAGATATAGTTCAAGAACTATATAAAACAAACATATTTAGAAAGAAAATTACTTCAAAAATTATTTTTTTAAGTAATTAATTCCTATCAGTGTAATGAAATTGGTGGAGCTGAAGAAATCTGCTGCTATCCTGTGTTCATCCTTGGCCACGCCCCACCTGTCCACTTTTCACTTACTATTAATGGCATAAAAAATTCCTTAAAGGGAATAAACATGAAATAAAAAATATATATGTCATACACACATTACAATTCACAAAATAAGCTATATATATATATATATATATATATATATATATATATATATATATATATTTTTTTTTATTTTATTTTGCCTCCTACATTTTTCAGCTGTCTCCTGCAATACAGGTGATATAGAAATAACTTCAGTCAGACCTGGGGAAAGTTAGCAGCTAGTCTCAGTTGCCACTGCATCTCTTTCTTCATCAAAGCATTCTTCCAATTACCCCCTTTCTGGTTAATAGCAACAAAATCCAAAATGCTAAAAACAAAATGTATCTAACCCCTCACACACTAAGGAGTGTTTATATAGGATGTTACTCTCCTTTTTATTATTTATGTCATGAACATGTTCATAAATTCTACTCCTCATTTCCCGTTCTATCTTGCCCACATAACTTGCACACTTACCACATATAGCAAGGTATATCACCCGTTTAGTGCCACAATTCCCAGATTTAAACCTAATATTGGTTATCCTAATGTTCCCTAATGTCAGATGTGTGACCTTGTTGATGTATGTGCACTGCCTACAGTGCCCACAGGGGTTAGTCACTTTACCATCTTCCTGTTTGGTCCTAGTTTTATATTTTAACAACTGCCTAAAATTGGCACCTATTTTGTGAATAAACACTGGCTCATTGCACAATGCACCAAGTATTTTTGGGTTTACCTTGAATATATTCTAGTTCCTTCTGACAATGTTTTAATTTAATGTCGCCAGACAAGTAATTATACTGTAGTATACAAGCTTTCTCAAATTTCTGACCACATTCGTTTCAGATCTGTCAGTGTTCAACCCCACACCTAACAGTGGTTTAGATTTAAGGTCCCAGTTATTATAAATGTCCTGGATAATTTCTTCAACTAATCCCATAAGATAACTTCTCTGCTTAAACATTTCCCCCACTTTATCTAGTTCTCCCTTCACATCCTGGAAATAGGAGGTCATCCTCGCCACCCGAATGGCCTGACCTTTAACCAGGCTCTTCTTCTGTGTTAATAGGATGGTTACTTAAAATGTAAATAAGAGTTGCAGAAAGTCTCATTACAGTACATATTAGACCTGAATCCATTCTCATCATGTGAAATGGTAATGTCCAGGTAATTAATGTATTGTGTGTTATATGTATGTGTAAATTCCAAATAATGGAATATCATCACTAGGGCCATTCCACAAGAAAAACAAATCATCCAGAAAATTTCCATTTCACAGGAATAAATGTAATTCTCAGTGTCAAAAACCTGTCTTGTTAAACTTATCAAGGAACTCCAGTCCCTGATAAAATCAGTCAAAGGTAGATATGAGGTAAAAATAGGCACCCAAGCAAAAGACAATCATAAGGCCTTCTTTAACTACATCAGAAACCTCAGAAACAATGCCCAGCTCTGCACAGAGCTAAAAGTAAATTATATCCAATACTCAGACTCTGAAAACATAGCAATCTACTGTTGGATAAATTTAGTTCTAACTTCACTCTCCTTCACACCCCTCATGTTCGCAGGTCACATACACACATCTACACCCCCCAACAAATCTCCCAAGAACTAGTTCTCAAAGCACTTTCTAAGGCCAAGAACGCTGCTTCTGTGTGGCCAGATAACATTCCAAGTTGCGCATTTTCCCAGCCTGAAACAGGACCTATCAAACCCTCTACAGAGATTATTGAATACCAGACCTCAAACAGGTGTTGTGCTGAATGAAGCCAAGGCAGCAACAGATATCTCCCTGCAAAGATAGGTGTCAATGAATCTAGGTAATTATAAACCCATAATTTGGACCACTTCATCCGTAATACTGTGGAAAGGATCATAATGAAATTAATATACGGGGACATAGGTAACCTACAAACTCTTGTCCAAAGACGGGTTTTTTTTTGTCAATGGCAGATCCTGCCTGCTTAACCTGGTCAACGTCTTTGAAAAGATTACAGAAACAATCAATGAGTGAGAATCATTGCACACTACTTTTCTAGAATTCCCATTGATTTAGTGTGAACAACAAATAAATTACCCGACTATTTTTTAAACTAATTATTAAAAGCATGTTATTACAAAAGCAATGAAATGCTTTACAATCAACTCAGTTGATACAATAATACTGTAATCATGATTGTGACACCCCTGCACTGGCCCAGTAATCAAGGAGCCTCAATCCTCACCACTGGCAACACTGAGAGACATACACAATGGGACGATTACAAATACACACACACACAGTAAAGTACAATTTCCCTTAAGAGCATACAGAGATCACAGTCAGTCTGGGGCTGGTTTCTCCCACTTTCTCCAGATCTCCAGTAAGACTCCCCACTGGCATAGCTATAGGATTAAGATCTCAGCTGAGGGGGACAAGCCAAGACCTCCAGCACCCTCTTTGTCCAACCAGTGCTTCATGTCCTTGCCCAAGTAGCTCACATGCACATGCACTTTGAGATCTGTTTTATATACAAACACACACGCACACACACACACACACCTGGGGAAGGCTGGCACTGGTTTACTAGATATGCCCCCTTCTGCCCAGACTATAAGGTAGTTTCCACTGCCACCAACCCCTTCTTATCAGCTATGATGAGGCCCTTACAAAGGGTGTCCAATCTTACTGTGTAATGTTACTATTATCCAAATGGTAGTTTTGACCAAGACTTGCAAGGCTATTTAGGAGTGGCCTGTACAGTGTCACCAAATACATATGCAAGTTCTCTAAGAATTTAAATATGTCTCACAAATATCAGCCACCAAGATAGGTTTAAATATATTTAATAACAAATAACAAAATAAGACAATACTAAGAAAACAAACTCAGTTACTTCAGAGTTCAAAATCACAGGAAATATTTAAAAACAACATTGCAGGACAGTCTCAAAATCAATATAGAAAACATCTAAATGAATCTTTACTATATTCCTATATATCTCTAAGAAATATGCTATGCCCTGAATCTTACTTACAGACAGACGAGTGTAGATGTTGATGATGAGTGGATGTTTCCAGGTCCAAGACAAAATACAAAATGTGCAGTCACTCTCTCTCTGAGAAAGTTCTTAAATTAATATCACATTTTACTGTTGGGTTAGCCTGGATGACATCACTTTCTGTCATCTAACCAGATCCCAGGCTAAACAGAAACTTAACAACATTTTAACATATCTGTGTTAAAAATACATATCTCTCAGAATTGTGCAGCTGCTAGAAAGTCATAAAGCAATAAAACACTTTTCAGTTTTAAAACTAGTGACTACGTCTCTCCAAGACAATAGAAAAATGTCTAGCTCTAGACATCCTGTCTCCTTGCTGCATTAAAACTAACTTTTATAGCACATCATAAAGTGCTTAATTTCAACTTGTTTTCTTGTAGTTTTAGAAGTTAATCTTTTATATTCCAGCAGTGTATGCTGTGGTTACATTCTTGAAGCTCAGTACATAACATACAGTTCTGTATAAATCATACAAATATTTAGAAATGACAAAGAATTACTTACAAAGTTTTAGATAGCTGGGCTGATAGTATCACATTGATCTAATTAAATATTTGTTTAATTGGATTAATATTTAACTGTAGCATCCAAACAGGATTCATGCCTCATGAAAAGAGACATGGAGGATCTCTTGGATTATGTAGCCCAGGTGGGTATTACCCTAGCCCTGAGCAGCATCCTACCATCACCCAGAATTATACCACAGTACAAGCAAAAAATGATTGATTTCAACAATTGGCTAAGTTTCTGGTGTCATTTTAAGAGGATCCAGTATCTGTCTGCCTGGGATGACATGATTGACAGACCTCAATACTTTGTCAGAGATGGCCTGCATCTGTCAACCCTGGGCTTCCGGATACTGGCCAAGGCTCTTGCCACCACTATAGTGCCTTTTTTAGGTGGTGTTCCAAAGACCAACTTACCACCATAACAGCTACAAACAAATGCAATTTGAGGGTCATGCTGCTCAACACTAGAAGTCTAAATCTCAAAATGCACTCGCTCAAACCACTCCTTAAAATGGAGAACATCGACATTTGTGCTGTAACAGAGACCTGGTTCAAGTCAGCAGAAAGCAACCCTGCACTATCAGGCTATAACTCATTCCACACCTTTCGGCCCCAGAACTTTGACCAAAGTTCCAAAGGCAGTGGTGTTTCCATATTCATAAAGGATGTGCACACCACCAGACTGGTAGCCCAACATTATGCATCAGAGATACTTCAGGTGCAGCTAACATTGGGTAAGACAGCAA
The DNA here is from genome assembly GCF_019279795.1 of Protopterus annectens. Lineage (NCBI taxonomy): Eukaryota > Metazoa > Chordata > Ceratodontiformes > Protopteridae > Protopterus > Protopterus annectens. The sequence continues at coordinate 757,808,702 of NC_056746.1, forward strand.
TTCAGGCTGTAGCCTGGTATAGGTCCCCAACCATGTCCCAAGACTCGCACTCCATGTTCCTAAGCACCCTAGAGAATATTAGGGTCCAACCTAACACTCTCTTACTAGGCAACTTCAACTACCCCTCTATTAACTGGGAAAACTACTCATGTACCAATACACTTGCTCAATGTTTCCTGGAGTTCATTAGTTCCAATGCCCTGGACCAGCTCATTCTTACTCCACTAGAGGTAGCAACATCCTTGACCTGATCATTACTAACATGGGTGACCGTTGCTCTACACCAATAGTCAGCTCCTCCCTGGTTAGATATGACCACAAACTAATCACCTTGGACATCCACATCCCTCCCACCCCCACCCCCATCGCAAAGGTAACCACCATGAAAACTTCTCCAAAGCTAACTTTGCGCTCCTAAAAATGGAGGTGGCTAACTTCACGGCACCCATGCAAATGGAGAATAGTTGTATGAAAACCGAATCATACACCAATGCACTGTATGAACACATACACAAATGCATGGATCTCGATATACCCAATAGAACCAAGACACTCCCCTCCACAAAAAGGAAGCCAATCTGGTGGTCCCCTGCCATAAACAAACTCTACAACAGAAGGAGGAAACTGATGCAGAATAAGGTGAGATCCCAAGACTGGAAAAACTCCCTTATCAACCTCATCAAATAGTTGAGATCCCTCATCAAATCCTTTAAAGCTAGCTATGAAAGCAGAATTGCAGCAGATAGTAAAGACAACCATAAGGCCTTCTATAGTTATGTAAAGAATCTCCATGGCAATACCCAGATTTGCTCTGAGCTACTCCACAATGGTAACTCCTATACTGAGCCAGCAGATATTGCCAGTATACTGGCCGACAGATTTAGTGTCAACTTTACCCCCCCAAAGGACCATTCACAATACCAGTAGATTGCCAGGCACCCAGTATTACTGCTGCACAGGTTAAAACAGCACTGTCCAAGGTGAAGAATACAGCTTCTATAGGACCTGACAATATCCCTGGCTGTATTCTACATGACTACAGAGTGAACTGACACCTCACCTGTGTGCCCTGTTCAATCACAGCCTCACCTCAGGCTTTGTCCCTACCGAATGGTGCACTGTTACAGCCATCTCTTTCCACAAAGAAAGAGTGATTATAGACCCTGGGAATTATCGTACTATTCGCCTGACAAGCCTGATATGCAAAACTATGGAATGCATCATCATGGACCTAATAAACAAGGATATAGGGAATCTCCAAACTTTGGATACCACACAGTTTGGTTTTGTGAAGGGTAGATCATGCCTGCTCAACTTAGTTGACTTCTTTGAGTCAGTCACCAGAGCTGTCTACCCTGATCTGGCCAAGGCTTTTGATACCATTCCCCACTCAGGAATCATAGACAAATTCACTAAGCTAGGCATCAACCCCTATATCACTAGGTGGGTTGCAAACTGGCTCACAGATAGAACCCACAGTGTGAAAGTAGCTGACTTCAAGTCAGACTGCTGACTATCATGAGTTGAGTCCCACAGGGTTGATCCTGGGTCCTCTTCTGTTTGGTATCTATTTCTCTGAAGTCCAGGCCAACATGAAGGAAGTCTGGCTGACAAAGTTCGCAGACAATTGCAAGTTGGGAGCTCTTATTAACTCCCTAAGTGATGTTGACATCCTACAGAATGGCCTCTCTGAGACCACCGACAGGTATCAGAACCATGGCCTTAAGCTCAATGCCAAAAAATATGTCATCATCCCCTTTGGGAAAAACCCAGTTCCCATGAATTACCACATTGATGGTAGTCCACTGAACACAGAAGGCATTATAAAAGATCTGAGAACACAGGTTGACAGCAACCTCTCTTTTGATCACCCCATTGCCACTGTGGTCAGAAAGTCCTTCTATGTGGCACATCTCAATAGGGTTTTGCATCCAGGAAGAAAGAGGTCATTGTCACCCTCTACTCTTCACTCATTAAGCCAATTATCGCGTACAATGCCCCATTTGGCATGCACCTCACTAGACACCTGCAACAACTGGAGAAGCTGCAAAAGTACCACACAAAGATGATCCTAGGCCTTAACACTTGTCCTATATGGACAGACCCAAAAAACTCCAACTATTCTCTGTCTGATATCACCTACTTAGAAGCGATCTCTGTTTGACTTACAAAGCCACGTCTGACCCAGCTCTGTTAGAAATGCTACATTTAAAGAAATCCCAATCCCTCCACACCACATGCTCCAGAGACTGCAACCTCATTACCACAATTAACAGAACATGCTGGAGGGATAGGTTCATAACCCAGAGACTGCCCATGCTATGGAATAGACTTCCCATACATGTCAAGCAGAGCACCTAACTGACCCTCTTCAAGAGAAATATTGATGAGTAGATGGGAAACAGAAAAGTCACCCCGTGGATAACTCCAGTGGCAATACTTGACAGAGGCACTGGGAACTAAAGTTGGGTGGCACTATGCAAGGGTAATATTAAAGTTAGGCTTGTAAAGGCCACAGGGCCATTAGCCTAGCACATGCCTATGAACCTATGAATGGAGATAGACAATAGTCATCCCTCTGCACAAAGGTGGGCCATTTACAGACCCTGGAAACTACAGACCCATAAGTCTCACTAGTCTTATATGTAAAGCCATGGGAAGAATTATCATGGAGATGATCAATAGAGTTATAGTAAACCTCCAGACACTAGACCCAACCCAGTTTGGTTTCATCAAGGGCAGATCATGCCTACTCAACCTGGCGGACATCATTGAGAAGGTCACCAAAGCAATGGATGAGGGCAAAATCGTTCACACTGCCTACCTTGACCTGGCCAAGGTATTTAACACAATACCCCCCTTGGGCATTGTTGACAAACTCATGAGATTAGGTACAAACCTGTATGTCACCCAGTGGATAGCCAATTGGCTCACAGACAGGACCCAGAAAGTTAGAACTGGGGAGTCCACCTCTACAAAGAGGCCAGTCACAAGTGGAGTCCCTCAGGGATCAGTCCTTAGAACGCTCCTTTTTGACATTTACTTCTCAGAAGTTAAGGCCAATGTCTGTGGTCTCTGGCTAACTAAATTTGCAGATGATTGCAAATCAGAAGCTGTCCTCAAATCTCACACTGACACAAATGTTCTCCTGGATGGGCTGACACAGACAAACAACCAGTGTCAGAGTCATGAACTAAAACTAAATGCTAAGAAATGCATAAGTATCCTTTTGGAAGTCATCCATCTCTGGTAACCATCATTTTGACAACACACCCCTTAGAAATGACCCAGTAGTCAGGGACTTAGGGACACACATATATAGTAATCTAGCCTTTGATCATCGCATATCTACAGTGGTGAGGAAATCATTCGATGTTGTGCAACTTATAAACAATGGTATGGCATCTAAGTCCAACAAAGTCATTGTTCCATTGTATTTGTCATTCATCAGACCTATCATTGAGTACAATGCTTCCTTTGGTATGTACCTAACCAAGCATATTCAACAACTGGAACATCCAGAGGTTCCTCACTAAAAGAATACAGGGCATAAGTAATATGTCCTATGCAGACCGCTTTAAGGCCCTATCCCTGTATTCTGTCTCCTACAGGCTTTTGTGGGGAGATCTATGTCTGGCATTCAGGACATTGTCATACCCCACTCTGATGGACCTCCTACAGGGTCTATATTAGCTAACCGAATGCTTACGTAATCGAATTACATGTAAACAAACCATATAGAATGAAATCTTATAAAGTTGAAGAGCTATAAATGCGAAAATGTTTTAATTGAAATGTTTTAGTTGGCAAAATACGTTGTATTCACATTTGCATGTTTACTTAGTGCATACATGAAACTATAATCGATGTTTAGTAATGAAACGATAAAAGAGAAATAATATACAACGTATATTATATCTATGTGTATACCACATTGTATAACATATACAGTACAGTTTTTTTAGAATGTTTTATGATATAAAACAAATATAAATGTCAGAGAGACGTGCTTATGCTTGTTTTGCACATGCGCTAAATTCAACATGGCTAACGAAACACTGCATACACCCAGAGTTATGGGAGAAGTCTATGATACGGTAAAATCACAGAAAGGCGGGGATATGCTAAATATCGATGACTATCTGTTTAATTTATGAAAACAGTTAAGGAAAAACACTATTGGTGTTGTAAACTGAAAGTTAAAGACAGGTGTAAAAGTTGGGTAATAATTCGAAAATACACTGAAGGAGAAGTCCTGTTAAAATCTACGGGACATCACCATCCCCAGATGTCACTGAAGTAGAAAAATATGTTGCCTGTGACAGTCTAAAGCAGAGTGCTAGAGTGTGTAGGGACACCCCTTCATTAGTGGTTGACGACATTATAGCAAGCACGTCTCTTGAAACAATATTGTCCTTGCCATCACGTAGATCCATGTTACAACAGATCAATAGGGTGAGACGTAAGAATATTAAATGTTATACAAAGCTTTGTACAACCTTAGATAGTGTAGATCCTAGTAGCTGCAACCTTAAAGAGGGTACATTTCTGCAGAAACAGAAACTTGACATACATAATAATCTGCATGTCATATTGTTTTCCACTCTTGAGAATCTACGTGATTTGAGTGAATCTAAAATGTGGTTAATGGATGGAGTGTTCCTAAAGCATGCTTATGTAGACAGCTATACAGCATACATGCTGTGGTGACAGTAAAAGATAACACTAAATGTCTTCCATTGGTGTTCTGCCTTATATCTAAAAAGTGTTTTAGGTCATACAACTTTATGTGGGACTGTCTGTTTGAGCTGTTAAATGATGCTAAGCTAACTGTTACTGTACAATTTATTCTGTCAGATTTTGAGCTTGCAGCTATTAAAAGCATTAAATATAACTTCACTATGTTATCAATAAAGGCTGTTTGTTCCACTTTGCTCAGACCGTATGACGTAGAGTGCAAACGCTAGGTCTAGCTACATTATATGGTAAATGCGTATTATTTCAGCTTTATGTGAAAAAGCTAATAGCTCTAGCATTTATAAATGTAGATGAAGTTATTCCTGCATTTCAAAATCTTTCTAAATCATTCCCTACTTCAGGAAAGGAGTTAGTACAGTATTTCTCTGATGTATTTGTTCTCAGCAAACATCATAAACAGCAGACCCGCCTTAGTAATGTTGACAGGTTTCCACCTATGTTTTCTATACAGTTTTGGAATGTTTCGGATTAGAACAGATTATGTTTACCCCGAACGCAGAACCATGTGGAGGGATGGCATCGAAGAATTCACTGTCTACTTGGTAGGAGAATATGTGATATCCCTTGCATTTTATCTGTATTGGTCAGGGAGCAAAACAAGGTGAATGAAGCAAGAGTTAGGATGTTGTCTGCAATACCACCTTCGCCTAAAAAGAGAAAGACATTGGAGCACTGCTACAGGTTAGAAAGTGTAATAAAATATAAGGCTACCTACACGCAAGATGACTTCTTACAATCTGTGGCTATGTTATTGAAAGTGTAGTGCAAGATCGTTACTTTTCAGTTATGGATAATTTAAGTATTTGCTGTTATTACGAGGTGTATTGTAGCATTGTTTTAATAATTTGTGTTACGTTTCACAACATGTACTTGGTTTAGGGACTTATTATTTTGTCACGTATTGTGGTGAGCGGTTAGAAAGGTATTAGTTTATTACGTGCATAGCTCTCTTTCATGCACTGGGTGCTTCGGTGTTGGCCAAACAAAATATTTAGATTATATGATTTTCAGCAATTTAGCTTTTAAATTATATATGCTTTTGTTCTATATAGTTTGTTTACATGTAATTCGATTATGTAAGCATTCGGTTAGCTAATATAGACCCCCTCCTACATATCCTGAAAACAAACAGTACCAGAATTACCCATTCTAAAGACATAAACCTTGCCTATGATATAAATAAGACCTGCTGGAGAGGGATCTATATTAGAAGACCGAAGACACACTCTTTCGACTGCGTCTTGGTCAAAATTAAAAGGCTGAAAACACAAAATATCGAAGCGGCTGTTCAACAAATTCTTTCCCTGGGAAAGAATTTGCTTGTCCGATTCGGTACTTTGCCATTTTTAGCACTGTAGTACGGTCTCAGAGTTTGTATATTTAAGTAGGGGAGGGTGTGGGGGGTGAAGCCCCCCACTTAATGTAATGTTTGAAATTGATTTTTTTTTTTGTTGTTGGAACAGCGATTTTTTTCCCTTGGAAAAAAAATCGCTGTTCTGACACTTTGACGTTGTAAGCTTTCACTTACATAGGGTTGATTAATCACCATTTGCTTTTTTAAGCATTCAGTGATTTAATATAGACCTGCTGGAGAGATAGGTATGGCTCCCAGAGAATACCCCATCTATGGAACAGGCTGCCCATCCATGTGAAGCAGAGTTCCTCCCTAATTCAATTCAAGTGCAACTTCAACAATTGGATGGGAAACCATAAATGCATCCCTGGTTTGGCACCTATGTCTCTGATGCAAACAGGTAACCTGTAAATGGTCCATCTCCCAGGCCCATGCTTGCACTTATCAAGGGTATCAGAACTTGTCAGAGATTTGGGATGCATGGCTAGGCTTAAAAAGGCCCTTATGGTCATTAGCCTAGTAAACACCTATGAACCTATATAAATAATATACTTGTCAACATTTATTCTCGCTCCCCATTCATGGTTAAATACAGGTATATTTTAAGTAATTTTCACAGGATGTGAAGCAAGGCTTGCTGAATTTATGATAAGGAATGCCATTCTAGGTCTTCTTTTATGCACACCTCTTACTGGATGGAATTGCCCTGCAAACAAAATTGTCTTTAAGTAGGTTTTAAAAAATAGAATTCTAGGAGTGCTCTGGATCAAGTAAAATACAAGTTGTGTGCCATTTAACTTGAATGGATTCTGCCCATACCGCTCAACTGTCCAGATTTTCCCAGAATGTCCATATTTTTTGCCTCATATTTTTGGTCTGCTCCTCGTAAAATTTGTAGTTTTCTGGCAAATCACTGGGATGATTTTAAGATTAAGGGCACTAAATAACAATATACATTTTAGTTTTAGACTTCAAATTCTTCAGAAAATTATGTTAACACAAACCCTGTTACTCTAGTAGCTTTCTAAGTTTATAAGAGCAATATTTAAAATCTGCCCCTATTTTTGGGCCTTTGTCCTCCCATTTTGTTAGGCTTGCACTAAGAGGTTGAGACGTATGCTTCTGCCTTTGCTCTGCTTATCACAAATGCTTGCCTTGGCTTTCTGTCTATTACCTGTTTCACCATATTTTGTTAAAGTAATCTGTTAATGTCCCTCTCATTCTAAGAGATAAACTCCCAGTGCTTCCTTCTTTCAACAAAAGGAGAAGAGAAACCAGCCAACACAGCTGAGATAAAAATATAATGCTTTAATCACTTTGTGACCAGTCTTGTTACAGAAGCTCACCGAGCTCTTCCAGACCATGTGGCAACAGGAAGTTATCCCTCAAGAACTTAAGGATGCCTCCATCATCCATCTGTACAAGAGAAAGGGAAACAGGCAGTATTGTGACAACCACAGAGGAATCTCTCTCATGGTCATTGTCGGCAAAATCTTTGCCAGAATCCTCCTCAATTGCCTTACTCAACACATGGAAGATGGACACCTGCCAGAGAGTCAGTGTGGCTTTAGAGAGGGCTGAGGGACAGTGGACATGATATTTGCAACAAGCCAACTACAGGAGAAGTGCCAGGAACAAAACACGGACCTTTATACATTTGTGGACCTGACCAAAGCCTTTGAAACAGTTAGTCATGAGGGGCTATGTCTGATCATGGAGAAGTATGGCTGCCCAGGCAAATTCATCAGTATGGTGTGCCAATTATGGCATACTAGCTTGAGTATTGGACGATGGAGACTCCTCCGATGCCTTCCTAGTCACCAATGGAATCAAGCAAGGTTGTGTACTGGCACCTATGCTGTTCAGCATGATGTTCTCAGCCATGTTGTCAGATGGCTTCTGTGATGAAGAAACCAGCATTAAGATCAGACACAGGACTGATGGCAGGCTCTTCAACCTGCGGAGGCTACAGGCCAAGACCAAGGTTGAAGAGGATTTTGTGTGTGATTTAATGTTCACAGATGGCTGTGCACTCAATGCTGCCAGAGAGGTCCAGATGCAGCAGAACATGAATTGCTTTTCCACTGCTTGCAGAAACGTCGGCCTTATAAATCAGTACCAAGAAGACTGAGGTTTTGCATCAGCCTGCACCACAGAAGATGCATGTGGAGCCAGTTATCACTGCTGATGGCAAAATCCTGAAGGCTGTTGACAAGTTTACATACCTCGGCAGCATACTCTCCAGATTTGTGAACACTGATGATGAGGTAGACACATGCATTGCCAAGGCAAGCACCGCACCTTGATGGCTGTGGGAGTCAGTTTGGGAGAGGAGACATATCAAACTGTCCACAAGGCTGAAGGTGTACAAGGCAGTCATGCTTCCTACACTACTGTATGCCTGTGAGACATGGACTGGGTATGAGCGTCATGCTAAAAAGCTGAATCGCTTTCATATGAACTGCTTAAGAAGGCTGCTGAAAATTACCTGGAAGAACAAAGTTCCAGACACAGTTGTGCTCTCTCAATTTGGATTGCCAAGTATCTACACCCTGCTGAGGAGAGACCAAGTCAGGTGGGCAGTCCACCTTGTACGTATGCCAGACACATGCTTCCCCAAGCAATTGTTCCATGGTGAACTCGTGGGAGGCAAACGCACACAGGATGGGCAGAAAAAGGGGTTCAAGGACAGGCTGAAAGTCTCTCTGAAGAGCTTTGGTATTAATCCAGACTCCTGGGAAACTCTAGTGCAAGGCAGTTCCGCCTGGCAAAGCTGCATCAACAAAGGTGCTACTTCCTACGAGCAGAACAGGACTGCAGAGGCGCAGAGGAAGTGTGAGCTGTGTAAATCCATTGCCAACTCTTTGCCAACCAACTCAGTAGACAATCTGTGCCCAATATGCAGCAGAGCTTTCTGAGCTCGCATCAGAATGATCAGCCACAGCCAGACACATCGTACTCAGTCAACCTTCTCGATGTGATGTTCTTGGTCATTGTTGACAATGATGGATGAACAACACTCACTTTCCCCTCTATGATTTTCTTTAAGCCATACTCATAAAATGACATCACACACATACTCACCTACTCACTTCCCTTCATTACATTGACCCTTATGCTTTATAACTATGTTGCAAATACTCTCCCATCCAACTCGAAGGACTTGACAGATAAAAGTCCTATGTTCCAATAGCCATATATCCTTCATATAATGATTACTTAAAAATAACAGCTTTTATCACCGGAAGAAATACATATTATAGATCATTTTATTCCAGTATACCAAACTCCCTGTATTCAAAATAAATTCTATTTTGCATAATTTATTTTAACTGAACCAAACAATTATTATAGCAACAATTATATCAAGGTTGTCATGGTTATTGTAACAAGCATTAATGCACTTTAGCCTGATTGGTTCCATTTGTTTAATTATGTAGTATAAGACACTCTCTGTGTAACCCAACTCTTGTCTGAAGAAGGCGGGTTATTCTAACCCTATTTGTTGTTTTTTACTGTGGAGTATTAAATCTGTGTTTCAGTCCTCTTATCGTGTGTGGTCCGCTTTTTCATCAGTTTTAGTTCGTTTTTTGTTTGGTCTTTTCCTGTTCTTCATGGCGGACGACACCGGAGAGACTGGTTCACCTCCTTTGTTCAACACACGAGATTTGGGTAACAATAACAGTGATTCGCAAATTAACCTTACGCAACTAATTGAAGTACTGTTGCACAGAATGGATACCTTAACGCAAAGGGTTGAAGCTATTTCCAGTTCGGCTGATTCAGTGCTGAGATTACATACCAATAACTATCCACCAATGACTGGTTCTAGTGGAGGGAGTATCCCTAACGGACAAGGTTCGCCACAGACGTCCTTTTCGGATGCTAGTAATCAGGCTACGACGTCCGTGAACTTGTTGCAGCCCTCCCAGGTTACTGGCGGTCAACCTACAAGAGTTCCAGTGACTACAACAGTAAGAAGGTATGAGCCTGGCAATCTTATAACGGATACTATACCTCCTTTAAACAACTTCCTCGATAATAACTGTTATTTCTTGCCTGATAGCACTAATGAAGTTATTAATGAGCCTCCTGTTTCCGAGCACAATAACTTGGAAACTAGCATTGATCTTTTAGACATGAAATTGTTCAAATGCAAGAAACTCCAATTGGAGGTTTCTTATTTGCAGGAATGCATCAAGACCAAAGTAATTCCCAAAGGCTTACGCCAATGGCGTTTTCCAGCTGGCCTGACTGAATCTTCTGTTTTTTACCAAGAACTTATCGATTTATTCGACAGGCAAGGATTTGAATTTTTGCAGGCTCTCATTAACTATTACAATACTGACATTGGTATTTTAAAAAGCGAACTTGAAATATTGGAATTGGACATTAAATCTCATGCTGAGTTTGTTAAATACAAACACGAATATTGTAGAATTTTTGTTAGCATTAATGCTACTATGGAAAAATTAATTGCCAATAAGAAAAGGAAATTAGCAAGAGACATAAAAGACTATGCAAACAAGCGAGCCTACCCTAAATTGGCACAGAGCTCAGCGAACAATGGAAGTGGTCAGCAAACAATAGAACTTCCTAATGCTCAACCACTTCAGCCTGGTTTAGATAACATCAATAATAATGGTGGTAACAATAGACCAGGGGTTAGGAGAAGTCCTAGACTTAATGCTAATAATAACATTAGCCCCAATGCCCCAATGGCTGATGGCGACTTGCCATCTGTATCTAGTGACTATCCTAGTAGCAATATTAATTTGGATTATCAGGATTTTCAGATGGTGAACAACAACAGGGGCAACAACCGGCCTCGAGCCCAACGACAGAACAACTCAAGGAACAGGAGACGAGGTCGCAGGAGATGATGGATATAATGGACTTTGGGGTTAACCCAATAGTTTACAAGAGTTTAAATGGTGATTTTACCGTTTACAATTATACTGCTTTGCACATTACACAAGATATCATTGATTTTCTATCTAAAGATTTTTCTTTTGTGCCAGGTCGCAGTATGGATATTAGCAGGCTTATCATTGACCTGAAGGTATTCACACGTAAATTAAACTTACATAGCTTGATGGGTGATAACTCATCTGCTATTAGCTTACTTAGAGTATCTAGCTCATATAATCCACCCTTGCATTCAGCTTTACAAACATTTGAAAAAATGTGTGAGTTGGATTTATGGGCTATCAAGAACTCAATTACACATAGTAAACAGAGATGTCCCCCAAACATCACAATGCTGGAAAGAGACTTCATCCAGTTAATAAAAGATTGTCATATCCGTGTGATGAAACCCGACAAGGGTGGGGGGTTAGCCTTCATGGATCATTTCAAATATGTAGAGTATTTGGTTGAACATCTTGAGTCACCTGCTTACAAACCATCCTCCTTGAATGAAATAAATGGAGCATACAAAAGAATTAACAATATGCTCAATGATTTGTTTCTGGAAGGGTACATCAACAAAGAAACTTTAAATTACTTGATTATGCCAGCTCCAAAAATTCCAGTATTCTTTGGAACACCTAAATTGCATAAAAGACTCATTTCCCCCCCATTTAGACCCATTATAGATGGTAGGGGGTCCATTACCCAGGCATGCGCTAAGTATGTCGGCAGTATACTGAAACCTCTAATTAATTCCGAATCTCATATTTGCAAAGATTCATGGTCTTTCCTTAGAGATATTAATACTCTTACATATAATGACAACATGTTATTTCTTACTGTCGACATAAAAGACCTATACACTGTCATTCCACAAGACATTGGACTTGCCTGGGTAAGAGAGTTTATGTATGTAAAAAATGTTGACCATGACACTATAAATCTGATTGAAACCCTGTTGGAAATTGTTCTATCTAACAATTTTTTTATGTTCGAGGGCAGTTTTTATTTGCAAACCTCAGGTGTGGCCATGGGTTCACCCTGTGGTGGTTCCTTTGCCAATGCGGTGCTCGCACATTGGGAATCCACATACCTATTTAAGGATGACCTCTACTCTAAATATGTTTCCTGGTACACTCGGTACCAGGATGACATTTTTTGTATTTGGGAGGGAGATAGAGGTTTGATTCCAACATTTATTGAAAATTTAACAAAATTGACTGACTTTTTAGAATTCACATATAGCATTGACGATGTAGAGATCAACTATCTGGACATAACATTGATCAAAGATAGAGTCAATCAAAGGTTTAAAAGTAGAATATTTAGGAAGCCAACATATTCAAATGCTTTTCTACACTTCTCGAGCAACCACCCCTATCACCAAAAGAAATCTGTCATTAAAGGACAGATGGTTATGGTCAGTGATCCTTTTGATTTTTCAGCTGAGTGCAGCAAACTCACCAACATGTTTGTTGCAAGAGGTTACCCACAGTCATTAATTTTGAATGTACTTACTGAAGTAACAAACAAAAGAGAATCAGGACATTTTTCCCCTTTACTTCTGGGTTGCATAACAAATAACCCAGAGTATATTGACAATACTATACAGACAGAAGTTTGTAACTTTTCCACACATAATAATGAAAAGGAAAAATTTAACATCAGTTTTTTACAGACTTTTTGTTTTGATTCTGTCAAAATTAGAGAAGTGGTGAACAAAAATTGGCAAATTATTAAAGACGACAGGTCTTTAAGCATTCTCTTAGGGGATTGTCCTAGGGTCACATATAGGAGAGGGCAAAATTTAAAATGCATTTTTGAGAGAAAGTTAGATCTTAGGCCTAATAGACCTTGTGGCATGTATAGATGTGGATCATGTTCTCAATGCAAACATATTAGAGTAGCTAAAGCATGTACCATCAACGGTAATGATTATAAATGTAACGGACATTACACATGTGAATCAAAAGCTGTTATATATGCAGCTCTATGCAACTCTTGCAAAGCTTTCTACATCGGGAAAACCGAGAGAAAGCTAAAGAATAGGATCTATGAACACCAGTATGCCATCATGAAGGCAGATGGCAACAATGCCCTTTCTAGACATTGCTTAGAGTTTCCAGGGCATGCTTTCTACTTTTTTGTTTTGCAGCATAGGGAGAAGGATGCAAGGGGTGGGCCATGGCAGATTCTATTGGAAATAGATGAACTGCTATGGCAGATTAGAACTAGGGCTCAGGTATTCCCAGGTATAAATGAATGTTTATCTATAAAATGTGTCCTGAAATGGCTATCTTATAATAGGTAAACATTAGTAGGCTATTTTACAACTGAGCTTAAGCCACTAGGAAATATGGAATTTTGGGGATACATACACATATTTGTATCTTAGCCTATATGTCTTTCTAATATAACACACTCATTTGTGTATGTATAAACATATGTACACATTTGTGCTTTATATCCTTAAGAACATTTGGTATATATGTGCTGAATACATCAGCTATATATATGTATATATAAAAAGTCTGTCATTTTTATGCATAGTTTATTCATTTGCAAATCTTGTAATCTCATTTTAGCACACTTTTAGAGGTTTTATTCTTGCATATTTTGCACATTGTCTATTATAGCAGTATGCATAATATTGTCTTTTTCTTCTTTTTTCAGCATGAATTTAATACCATAACACGTTTTGTTTGTATCTTAGAGTTTTTGGTAATTACATCCATTTGCATATTTAACAAATATAAGTAATAACAATTTAAGCAGCTAAGCTACAAGTCATTCTATATGCTCTTGGGGCTTGAATTTTAATGAAATGTATTCGTTACAACCTGTTTTAACCTCTTTATAATCTACTAGCTTTGTTTTGTTAAAGGGGAAAAGTGACAAGTAATCGTATATAATCTTGTTTAAAAACACTTTTAATATTTAATAAGTAATCGGGTGGATGGTTATATAAATATCAGTTTTTATTTCCAATATTGATTTATTGCAGAAATGCTTGATTTTTTTTACGTAGTGAATACAATTTAATTGTTTATCACTATTTTTTAACTTGAGACGGAATCCTTTCAAGGTTGTCATGGTTATTGTAACAAGCACTAATGCACTTTAGCCTGATTGGTTCCATTTGTTTAATTATGTAGTATAAAACATTTTCTGTGTAACCCAACTCTTGTCTGAAGAAGGCGGGTTATTCTAACCTGCCGAAAGCGCTTACGTGTATTTGTTGTTTTTTACTGTGGAGTATTAAATCTGTGTTTCAGTCCTCTTATCGTGTGTGGTCCGCTTTTTCATCAGTTTTAGTTCGTTTTTTGTTTGGTCTTTTCCAATTATATAGCAGAGTTATTGGTCCAGTAGTAACACTTGCCTTTGTCGCAGAAGGATTCTACTCCCACACCAGATAAATGGATTGCTGAGATAAGGGGGTGCTGCATTCTGAATGTGTTCTTGTGTGGGTGAGATGTTAAATCAAGGTGCCATCTGCTTGATTTGGTGGTAGCTCAGGTGAATATAAAAGACTCAATGACACCTATCAAAAAGAGTAAGGGAAGTTCCCTGATGCCCAGAGGATGTTTGCCCTAATAGTATAAATACTACCTTGGGTCTCCCCAGAAAGAGGTCACTAGCTCAGTGGGACTAACCTGTTCAACAAAGGATAAATAAAAATAAAATGATTGCAGTCTGGGATACGTAACTCAACCCTGGTCTCAACAATCCCTTCCCCCAAATGACAAATAATAATGCACCTCTAAAAATAGCTTACCTCAATGCTTGCAGTATTAACAGTAAGTGCGTCATGCTTGAAGTATGGAGCCATGCTGAAAATCCACATATTATTACCATTACACATACCAGTCTAAAGATAATTTCAGCCCATCAACATTCATTAGGGGCAACTTTACTATAATCCAAATAAAGACCAGACAAATGATGCCGGGGTGTCACCATGCCTTTAGTCAAACAAAACAATTCCCATAAAACTGTACACCATACGTCAGCTATATCACAATATGATATTAGTCTCAACTGATCACTGTGCCACATAACTTAATGTAACCACTTAAATCTCTTCACAAGGCTGGTATACAATTAACCCACGTCTTCCT
This sequence comes from Protopterus annectens, assembly GCF_019279795.1. Classification (NCBI taxonomy): domain Eukaryota; kingdom Metazoa; phylum Chordata; order Ceratodontiformes; family Protopteridae; genus Protopterus; species Protopterus annectens. Next base: position 757,823,843 of record NC_056746.1, read on the forward strand.
TTAATTTAATTCAACAAACCATTGATGATATGTCTTTCAATAAAAAGAAAAACAGCTGTATTATGCTTAGAGACTTTAATCTTAATGTCTATGACACTGAGGGTCCTAAAATACGAAGAATGCTTATCAAAGTTGGTTTAGAGCAGCTAACTACACAACCAGCTAAGCCAAACATTCTAACAGGAAACCAAACTGCAACTAATCTTCTAATAACTAATATAAAACACAGATGCTCAAATACTGATATTCTCCTAAATTTTATCAGTGATCACTGTCCATTAATCTCTACATCGGTATTCAAAAACGAAAAGCAAAATGTGTCCCCCAGTGATCATCACAGATAGGCCATTTCTACACAAGTAACAAGGTCTAAGTACCTTAGCAATATAGATTGAATCACTGTATAGTTGTAGCAAAATCCTACACTTATTGTAGTCTACTTCTTTAGTACCCTATTAAATATACAAGAGATCCTCTTTCCCATGACACAAAGAAGACTCATTGTGCAGAAATGTCCCTGGCTTACAAAGGAAATTAAACAGAAACAGAAGGAAAGAGACATAGCTTTGAGCGCCTGGAAACAGGAGCCTGTCAAACTATGCCTCCACTAACAATAGCTGGCACTAAGAAAATCAAGCAGAATAGACATCAATAATGCCAAATCCTTATATCTTAGACAATAACAGAATGCTCTCATTTCAAGACCTTCAATATTTTGGAAAGAGATCATATTGCTACAAAATAATATCACAAACTCCACAAGAGCACAAGTAATCAAAAGCAGAACTTGCATACTTTCTCCGGTGACTACAGACACTTACTTAATCATAAGGTAATTATGTATGCAGAGAAAGTTCTAGTTCCACTAAGAAGTAAGACCCCTAATTCCCTAGATCATTTAGCACAGATCCAATTCATAGACCTCTGCAGATGGCTTTACAAAAATAAGCTCCAAATTAGCAATACTATAACAAATACCATGCTGCTCTCTACCACAAACAAACTACCATTACTAACTGAAATACAGATAAAAACTTACAAAGTAATATTATACCCAACATTATGCAATACAAATACCTTGGTGTCACATTCGACCCCTCTCTAAATTCCAGCAATCATACAGATAGTGTACTGAAGTGTCGTCACAGTTTTTTTTTTACAGACTCTCAAAATCTTTTGTCCCAGGCAGCAAGAATGGCCATAATCAAAAGTGTGTTAATTCACAAGCTTGTGTGTAGAGTCTGCACATAATACTCAAAAAGTGCAAGTAGCTGAAAGTAAAGTAGTAACATTTGCCCTTCTGGTAGATATGAACTGTCACCATTGCATCCTCTATGAAAAGGTGCATTGGCTATCCATTACTAACAGAGCCACTTACCTGATAAGTGTTATCTTACTTAAAGTTCTAGCATTTAATTGCCCCCCCAAAAAAATGCCTTTGGATTAGGGAACAAAGCTACTCCCTCAGATGTTTCCAAGAAAATGCACTCACTCTGGTCAGACCAATATTCAAACTTGTAATTGGTGTAAACTATGCATTATTCAAAAGGATCTTTAGTGACATTTGCAAAATGAATCTACGTGCACCTATTTAAAAGCCGCTGGCTAAATGCCTGCAGCTTATCAATCCCAGTAACCCTGAATTTATTACTCCTCATACTATATATTGCATTAAAGAAACACTGACATATTATAAATACTGTTCCGTAATAATGTAAAAACAGCATATTGCAATTTCTAGCTATACATTTCATGTATTTTCTGTACTCTGCTGTATTTTATTTCACTATGAAACTTTCTGTCATTTGCATACTGTTTCTCAATATATACCTATACACAAGCCCACACACTTACACACACACACATATATATAGCTATAGATATATATTTAGATATAGATAGATAAAGAGATATATAGATAGATATACTCTAAACTGTTATTTTTCTATTGTTCTGTTCCTGGGTCATGACTGAAAAAGTTCAAAAGATCAGTGCACTTAAAAGGTTTTTTAATTGGTAAAAATTTAAATAAATTCCTTTTCTTATCGTTGGGCATATCTAAATATTTAATAATCACATCAAAGTCTGTCCATAGTCTGCACATTTCCCAGAAGTGGTAGGAGAATAAATAATCATTGTCTCCATTTGGGCAGTGTAAATTCCTAGATTAACCCTTTCCACAAATTCTGCCAGCTCATATAATCAACCCACTGTCCGTATTTTGACTTCCTGTATTACCATTGGAAGTTTCCAGCTTCTTCTGCCTGCCCTCCCCCTACCCAACTTGTGGTCAGCAATATTGCTAAGTATTTCCAATTTTTCTGCTGTCCTTCCTTTTTGTCTTCTGCAACATCACAATATCTCACTGTCCTTTCCCAAATTGTATTCTGACATGGCGTTTTTTTAGCGCTTAATAATGTGGGAGCATCCCCATACCATTTAAGTAATGATGCTATTGGAAAGATTCCTAGTTTGCTTATAATTCCCACAAGTGTGGAGTGTTTGCATGGCGAGATGTTCTTATGAAAGCAAGTTCCCTGATGCAGGTGCCACCTTTGTCAATGATGTTTTGCACATGCTCAGTGAGAATTGTTGTCTTTTTAGTTTTAGGCTGTCAGAGAATCTTAAGGAATTTAAGGTTTCATTTAGCCTCAATTTTAGCCAGTGGTGGGCAGTATCTTCCCATACAATTCCCCTAAACAACCCCTGCATCATGAGATGGTATCTGCCCTACCATCTGTATCACTTTGCATTAATACATATAGAGTACATAGGTGCAGCAAACTCTATCAAATGTCAAGTTTGTGATGAACTGAATGCTCACTTTGTGTGTGTGTGTGTGTGTGTGTGTGTGTGTGTGTGTGTGTGTGTGTGTGTGTGTTCATGCTGTGATTGTGTGCTTTTGAGGAGGTAAGATAGATATTCTTGTAACGTCAAAATGTTTGGAAATAGCTTTGAATAGTTTGGAAAAGTTTTAGCATTATAGGATTGTGTTTATGTCATTGTTTGGCAGTTAGGTTTACAGTAAGGGCTGTACAAGTGGAAAGATTTAATGTGTTAAGTCTTTGTTCATGTTTGTTAATGGATGTAAGTGTTTTGTGATAGGGTTGTTTGATAAAATGCACATTAAGGGTTAGATAAGGGTGTAGATTTAATACTGACTGTGTGTAATGCTGTTTGTCAAATACATGTGTTTTGTATAGTGGTACTGTTAGGGAAAAGGATTTTATTTATTTATTTTTATTTTACATTTGTTGACTGGGCTAGTCCAACTGGATACATGTCCGTTTTCAGTGGAGGCCCGGGGAGAAAAGCTCCAGTTACACAGCATAATAAAAATATACAAAAACATTCTATAACATTTAGATTTTACATTTATAGTAATAGACATTTTAAAAACACCATTGTGAGACAATGCAAGGAAATCAAAATTAGGCAATGACATTTGTTTATAGTAATAGTTCTAGAGTTAGCAAAAATAAGAATAAGACAGAAACAAAAGGTCAATAAGATTATAGATCAAAAGTAATTCTCAGGGAAGAGAGTGCAAAGACTAAGGAGGAGGGTTAGTTATAACAAAATGATCAGAAGTAGAGATTTATGGTAGAAAATAAAATTTTGTTAATGTCAGGTAGTAAGTAAAAGAAAAAAGGTTAGTCAGGGTTGTTACAAGAGCATAACCAGTGATTGGAGAGAAAGAGTTTTAGTTTGGTTTTAAATAGTGGGAGAGAGGTGAGGGTAGTCAGGTCATTTGGTAGTTGATTCCATATTTTACCCACTGAGTTTGAAAATAAAGATTTACCTGCTAAGTTATTTGAGAAGGAAGTGTGTATCAACATTTTGTTGGCAGAGCGCAGATTCTTCAAGTTATTATAAGGTCTTACAAGGGTAGAGAGAATTGGGGTGTTATTAGGTTGGTGAAGGGCTTTGTGGACGATTATAAGTTGGTTAAATTGTAGTAGTAGTGGAAATTCAAGCCAACCTAGTTGTTTTAGATTCTGACAGTGGTGGGTCCTATAAGGAGAGTTGGTTGCGATTCTAGCAATATTATTGTATGATCTAGTCAGAGTGTTAAGATTATGTTTAGAAAGATTGGTATACATGGGGGAAGCATATAACAGGGTAGAGATTAAGTGAGTTCTAGATATTGTGGCTCTGGCTACTGGTGTCAGGAAAGGTTTAATGTGATAAAGGGATCCAAGTTTTTTATTAGTAGATTTAATTATAGAATTTATCTGAGAGTCAAACTTTAGTTGATTGTCAATAGTAATTCCTAGAAGTTTTCTTAGTGGGGTCAGGAGAGATAACGGTACCATCGTCAGATGTAAGTGTAAAATGGAGAGGGGGTGATAGGTGAGATGGAGTAAGGAGCAGTAGTTTGGTTTTTAGGGTTAAGGAGAAGACAGTGGTTAGAGAACCATTTTTCTATAGTAGAGAAGGCTTTTTGTGTGCGAGAATGAAGATCAGTTTGCGATGAGGCAGAACAAATGATAGTAGAGTCATCGGCGTATTGGATACAGGTAGACTGTGGAATGGAGAGATGAAGGTCATTTATAAAGATGGAAAACAATAGTGGCCCTAAAATAGAGCCTTGTGGGACACCTAGAGAGGTAGGAAGAAGGTCAGAAAGATGGTTTTGCCAGAGAACGGCTTGTTTTCGGTTGTCCAGATAGGATGTGAACCAGTTCATGGCAGAGTGGTCGAAGGAGAGGGACTTCAGTAGGTGGAGGAGAAGTTGATGATTAACCATGTCGAAGGCTTTAGATAGGTCTACAAAGAAAGCAGAGGATAAAGTATTATTGTTATGATCATTGTTGATGCAGTTAGTAAAGGATAGTAAGGCTGTGGTGGTACTATGAAATGGCCAAAAACCATGTTGACAGTTAGCTAGGAGCTGATGGTGAAGTAGGTGGGTAATAAGTTGTTTATGGATACATTTCTCCATAATTTTAGCAAATGGGAGAGTAGAGCTATGGGACAAAAGTTAGAGAATTCAGTAGAGTCACCACCTTTGTGAAGAGGAATACTATATGAGATTTTCCAGACTGATGAGATTAAGCCTTCTTTTACGGTTCTATTGATTAATATAGAGATTGGGTAGGCAATGGCTTTGGCTCCTATTTTGAGGTATTCAGCTGGTAGTTGGTCAGCTGAGGGGGTGTTAGGTTTTAGTTTTTGAAGTAGAGAGGAGATATAGGAGGTAGGTATAGGTTCTAAGTGAAAAGGGGGAGGAGTAGAGCTTGGTCTGGGCAAGTTAGAAGTATCTGGGTTTTGGTGATTAGCTAGTTTTAGTATAGTGGTAGTAAAAAAAGAATTAAAGGCGTTAGCTGTTTGTATTGGACAGTCTGGGTTAGAGCCTAATGGATTGGGTGATTCAACTCTGCCTGGGGATAGTAGTGTGTTAATAGTAGACCAGAATTTTTGTGGTTGTTGAAGGGATGTTTGTTGTAGTTGTATATAAAAGTTCTTTTTGTTCTGTAGGATAGCTTTTTTTGTAATATTTCTTTGTTGTTTAAAGGTTTGGTGATCAGTTGTATTCTTTGTGGACCGCCATTTAGCCCGATATTTGTTTTTATTGTGGATAAGTTTCCTAGTATGATTTGAGAGCCATGGAGCTGGTTTATTTTTCATTCTTATGGAACAGATTGGGGCATGTTGGTCTAGGATTGCTGGGAAGGTGTTATTAAAGTAGTTAACATCTTCATGTATAGGGAGAGACTGTAGGGGAGACCAGTTACATTGTTTAAGTTAGGTTAGAAACAGTTCTTGGTCAAGGTTTTTTTTGCTGCGGATGGTTCTGACTGAATAGGGGATATTTAAGCATGTTTTATGTCTAATAATATATATGAGAGAGTGGCCACTAAGGTCATCTGGGAGGGTT